>NW_018128021.1:480065-509855 GCF_001952655.1 Monopterus albus | reverse complement strand
TAGGTTAAGATTTTTTTTACACTGCTGATTTTGTAGAGAGCCTAGCTTACACTGCACAAACAATAACAATCACGTGAGAGTAATAGCCGTGTCAGCATGGACCTCTTAGCGTGTCGGACAAAGTGACAGCACACATACGTGTCCTATGCTTTGATAAATGTTATATTAGCAGTTCTGGCACAGGCTAGGTATTCTCCTAGAGGGGACTGCTCCTGCACTTGTCAATAGTGATTGAACATGGAACAGAGAGTGGAAACTGGGGCTTGGGTGCTGAGATACTATACCCAAATGACCGTCCACAGGAAGATCAGGGAAGTTCAGCACTGTGCTCCAGCCTCTGGCAGAACTTTATTGTCACTACATGGAGGCTGCCTTTGTCTCAGAGGTGTCGGATGAGGCATCAGTCCCTATGTGTTTCTTTATAAATGTAATCACCAAAATGTTACATTAGGTGGAAAGTTTGTTCAGCAGTTCCTTGGAACTACACACATGCACCAAAGTGCATTTGTGTGTGTGTGTATTTCTGTACCTGCACGTGTATGTTTCAGACGTTACTATGGTCCGAGCTCCATTACTGTGTTTTCCTGCCAGAGGAGTGAGAGAGGGAACACCGGCTGACATCCTTACCTGACCAGGGATCGTTTATTAAATTACCCCAGTAATACACAAACTTTGATATATGGTGGAGCTGAGTGCTAGAGTGGCAAGTCAGGAGGGCAGGCGGGTGGCAGAGTGCGTGCGCGCAGAGGGCTTTGTTGTGCTCTACACCAGCCACTTAACACAATCCATCTCATTACTTCATCCCACTTCAGTTCCTGGGCAAGCAGTCATTACCCCAGTGCTCTCTCACTCCATAGGTAGCAGGTAAACGCGTGAAGTCTGGATGTGCTGTGCTCAGCTCTCCACGCTGATGGGGTGTGACCTGCCTCTCCTTATGTTTGTTTTCTTCCCTCTAACTCACGCCCGTGCGCCTGAAGCGCGCAGTGGGTTGGAGGGCCGAGAGGCGTGAAAGCCGAACGGTAAACACGGTAATAAGGAAGTGGTGTAAAAGCGGGGAACAGCGGGGAGCTGATGGGACTGCGCTGCTTAGCCAGTTCCCCTACATTTCCTGCCCAGCAGGACGCCTGCAGCATGTGGCTCAGCACTTACTGTAGGGCTGTCAGTCTACTATAATATCCCTTTCCATTCACTCCCTCATTCACTCTTTTTTCTTAAGATATCCTCTCTGAGCCTCATCAGACCGTCTGTGTAAATGAAACACAAAGGGCCATGTTGGTGGGGTGAAAAAATGTTTAGAGGTATGGGGCCATTGCAAAACCATGATAGGGCCCAGAGTTACTTCAAAAGTCCCTGGTAAGCAAAAGAGAAATAATGAGAAAGGGTTTATTGTGGTATACAGATTTAAATTCAGCACTAAGTTGATTTTATCAAAATTTCAACAAAACTGAAGCCATCTTTAAAAATGCTCCCACATTTCCAGATTTATCTGGTGCTTATGATTTCTGCATGTGAAAATCTAAAAGTATTTTAACCCTTACTAACTACAAAAATTGTTAAGCTATTTAATAATTATATTTTTAGTTTTTGAACCTGTTACTGCTACACAAATGGAACCTGTTCAACATTTATTGACTTATCACATCAACATCTTCCTGTTCATCAAATCCTTTGCACACACACTTGCACGTACACAGACAAACAGATTCTCTGTGGTTTAATGCACCGTAAATACAATTTCACACTTACAGCGACTCCAGTGTGCCCCCAATTAACCCTGCAAGCTTCTTCCTTCACCTGATTAGAGAAATTATCAACACACAACAACAACATGGGCCTGTGGCTTCTGAGACATGATAAGCACTGGTGTTTCTGTCACAAACATCCTTTTCACAGGTCTGGAGTCTAGAAATACACTGAAAAAGTGCACCCTTTATATTTATATATATATGAAAGTTTAAGGTTAAATCATCTAATATTAGGGTTTCAAAATTCAGCCACATATACACACTGTGCTCTGCATTTGTGAAGAAGACCAAATGTAAATTGGCAGACAGAGACTGTTGAAATCTCTAGTAAACATTAACTATACTGACTCTAAATAAGATGCAATGTGATGGATTTAACTACTTACTTTCATACTTTTTTGTCAATTACAAGTAAAGATTTAATAAAACTAATTATTGGTAGAATGCTCTCATTTAACTTTTAAATGTTTTACAGTTTATTGAGTTTTTAGTTCTGTTTAAAAAATCAGAATGCCAAAATTAAACACTCACATGAGTACAGTATATTACACACGATAGATTATTGTGCAGCAAAATGACATCACATTATTTGTATGTATGTATTGTATGTATTTACACAATGTATTGCAAGATATTTTTCTTTACTCTTTATCTCTTTCTGTAAAACACTTTTTCAAAAAAGGCTTTATAAATAAGGTTTGTGTAGTTACTAATTACAGAGTTACCAGTTCTGTGAATATGAATTGCTGACTGCAAGTGAAGCAAGGCTCTTTACTGATGCCAGCTGACAGAAACTAAGTTACTGCTTCTCTCTGTGAGAGTCATGTTACCAGGGTTTAACCTGACTTAAAGATTCTAATTACTACACCGGTGCTTTTGTATAATCCCCACGCCAGGAAGAGAGAATTTCACCAAAAAACAAAACAAAAACCAGCAAAACAGCATTCCCCACCACTGCCTCTCTCCTAATCTATTTTCTGCTGTACTTAATACATCGGCATGTGAAGTGAAAGAGAGGGGCAAGTGCGAGGGCCAAGCTGGGACGTCACACCAAGACCATCTGCCTCACGGGCAAAGATAGCATGTGGGGCTGGGTTAGTCACCCCCTAAACCATCCACGCTGCTAAAAGGAACGGGTACCTAGAGCGGTTTAATCTGTGTGTCAGTTCAAAACAAACTGTCTCTTGGGTCACTTTAATGAATATTTTTGATTCTTCTGACACACCGCATGGAACCACAACAGATGGACAGTGTCGTCCATCATCAGTGGCCTCTGATGTGAGCTTAGTCTTGTCATCTCCCAGAGCTTTGCCCCTAGTTAGCCCTGTTATCTGGACAGCCCAATCTGCATGCTAAACTGATACACGGTCAATGCTGTTAAGACGTATACTCCGCTGTGTGCTACAATAAGGCAAAACGTGTCAAATACATTCACAGACAGGCACCAGCTCCTGACTGAGATATGCTGAACCCTAGTATATGTAGCATATTTAGACAGATTTCTGTAAATGATACTGAACATTAGAAAAGCTTTGAGAATATTAATGCTGCAATTAAAATGACACATTGTGAATTTCATATTCTTCTATACTTTTTGAGGAACTGACACAAAGTTGACATCCTCTCTGCAATCAGTAACGCCATTCACCACTGCAGAGGGCCAAATGCTGGAGGTGGGCTCGTATTCCCATGGCTAGACAGATTACTGTAGGAAGACAGGGCTGCAAGGGGAGACTGGTGCCCCTAATAGACGCATGGAGCAGGGGTTGCAGTCTGGGGCGATGGAATGGCGAGAAGGATGGAGGGAGGTGGCAGAAAAGAGGGGTGGAGAGGGGGATAAGCTGCTCTGAGAGTTGAACGGCGCTCCAAAATGGTGTGTGGGGGCAAAGGATTAGGGAGGCTCTGAGGAAGACATCTGCTTCTGTGCCAAGCTCCACATTATCAAAGACACTAGCGTTTCCCACATCATCAACTTTTCATGAGGGCACTCACTGGTAAATATCATTTGCAGCGGCTTGGGTCTCAAGGGGGCAGAAAGGGGTGTAGAACTTCCCTTATTTCACAACTATAAAACAACTCTGAATACCATATCAAGTTTCCCTTCTTTTACTTATTCACTGATGCATAAATTCTACTGTCTTTTAATCCATTAAATATGCGTTCATCCCGTGTGGGTGTAATATCGTATTATAAGTATGATCAATATTTCCTCAGCATCTATAATAAAACAGCCAGACAAGGCTCTGCTCTTTAACTGCCAGCATATATTTCATAAACAAAAATCTCACTCCACATTGGCTGACCTTATCCTCGACTGTGGCCCTCAGCATGCTCTCCCAGACGGCTCTGATAACGGGGATGTCTTGATGTCTTGTTGCGTAGCAGTGAGCCTGGACAACATGAGCCAGAGTCAAGCTACTGATTACAGCTTCCAGAACCTTCTTCACATGGCTGAAGGACAAGTGGGTCTGTATCCTGGTGCCAGACTCCACCATCTGCATGGTACACGGGACCAAAGCAATTTGGCCAGCACAGAAAACTGACTCATCTACCTGGAAAAAAAGAGCATAAAAAAAAGACCGCATCACTAAAGTATCATTATTGCCCTGTTGGCTTTGTTATAATAAATAAGAGTCTACAGTCAAATGATATGCAGTATAATACAAATATTTACCGATTATTAAATTTAGAAAAACAGCAATAATCATGACGACCTTTGCTACCATTGTTGAGCTAGTCAAGATTTCTTGTAGTATATTATCAAGACTGGATAATTTCGTCATTCAATTTCAACAAACTGCAGTAGCTATTCAAACTAGAGCATGGATTGGGCCACATATTTCTGTCCAAACCCAACCCACGTCTGAGTGTATGGCATCCGAACCTGACCTGGACCCAACAAGCTTATAGTATTTAATGTCTGAACCTGATCCAAGCCCCACGCAGTTGAGTTTGTATAGTGTTTTTCCTCATCACTAAATGAAACAGACAATTTGAGTGTTACAGCCGTCTAGCCTAAAGTTTGTCCTTTGTGTCCAAACCTGACCCAGACTCAAGCATAATTTTTAAATTTCAGTCCAAATCCTGGCTGAATCCTCGAGTACCAATGGGTCCCGTCAAGCTTGGTTCAGATATCCACGCTCTAATTCAGTCAGAAAACTAGATGCCAGAAAGAAGTCATCAAACTCCAAAATGAGTTTCATTTAAAAAAAAAAAACACACAATATTCATCAGTGGGGTGTTATAATCAAATTAACATTAATTATAAGCTTATTAGTGGCACTTCAATTAACGAGCTCCACCAGGTATTCTGTGAAAAGTATGCTGATGTATCACTGAGGCACCACTGTTATATATAAGCACAATTAACCATGTGATAATAAGCTCAATTCTCTCTCTCTGTTAAATACCTTTGTTAGAATTAAGCTTGTCGTATAATGAAACCTGAAAAAAATCTATCTGTTTAATGCAGAGAGACGAGCATGGATGAGGAGTGGCATTAAGAAGGTCAGGTCTTCGGAGACCCTGTAGCTCACCAGTGTTTGAAGTTGGATGGCATTAGTGCTCGACACCAGCTGCTGGTCAATCAGAATAGATGCTAGTGACATGTTGATAATTGCTGGTCTATGCAGGGACCCTGGAGCATGTGCATATCTCCAGGGATGATGAAACAGGCCTGAATCAATTGATACACAGTCGAAGACAATGTCCTTTACTGATTAGGAAGGACACAGCCAGTCCTATCATGTTTGACAGTGAGTTTACCAGTGGTGAACTGGACCAGAGTTGTTACTTAAGACTTACTGCTCCCTAACCAAATTTCTTCTCCGGTCATTCCAAACAAACACTTTGTTTCCTTCACTTGGTTCATTTTGATTGCCTTAGCAAAGCCTAGACATGCTGTAACTTGATTGATTGAACTGAATACAGAATATTCACCATTTCTAAAATGTTTAAACCTGTATTTTATGGGACAGCAGAAGACCAAGGTGGAAGCTACACAGGTGGAAGCTAGAAGCCAACATTGGTCGCGGCTACCGCCATGACATCGGCTCCTGACACCTGTCAGCTTTGATGGTTTTTTTATATTCTGCTTTGTTCAGGTTTCATCTCTGCTGTTCCAAATTACTTGGAGATCGCAGGAGACAAGCGATGGAAGGAAGATGAGAAAGAGGGGTGCAAGTGAGTGCCAGGAAAGAAAGGGAGAAGATAAGGCCCTTGGTGCTTTCAACCAGTTGGATCAATCACTGGATCATTCACCTGCAAGCACAATCTGCCCAAGAGCCTGCATTATCACGTCTGCCTAAGATAAAAGCCAGATTCTCACACATCAACAACAACAAATTGTCACTGGCATTCCATTTATGAACTATCAAATATCCACTCCAACAAAGATGGGCTCCATCGGGCTGGATGGGTGGCTAGAATCTTTTAACAAGCTCTTCCCCATGAAAAGAGCTCATCCGTTTTGAATTCATAAAGGCCAGCTACCATATGACAATTTGAATATCAAAAGGGGCTAGTGCGGGGCCCCTTGACTGTTAAAGGCAGACTCCCATAGCTTCTACCAAGCAGGTGTGTGATGATCAATTATTAAGGATCCCACTCTAGTTACTCTTAGTGGGAGGTGGAATTGGGGAATCGGGGGGTAGTGGGAGGTGGAATTGGGGAAGGGGGGGGTTGTGGGGGTAGGGGCACATCCTTCTCTACAGTGAACCTGGATGGGGGAGAGACAGTGGGAAAAAGGAGAGCAAATACTATTTACATAAAATTAACAGTTCAAAAGAATGAGTTCACACACCAATCAAACTTGTTAATTGAGTGTCATTGGTGTGTCCCTGAATATACAACACAACTACATTATTCATCTTAGGCCTTGACAAGATAGACAGTCCAATTTGCATGGGTGTCCTAAACGTGATCAACAACCACAATGCCATATGCATTTTTAATAGGCCTGAGATGGGATCCTTTAATATTCATAAGGGTCAAACAATTGCATATGACATTAAACTTTTTATAACAAGGTAAGTATTTTTCAAATGCTAGCCTTAGCAGACTAAATGGCCCACAGAGAAAAGAGAAGGATGGGATTTCTTACAGTGCTTACAATTAATCAATACCTCATGTCCATGTTGGTTTATTTCTGTTCATCTCTTTCTTAATAACAGTTGATGTTTGCTGCCATAATTCAAAAGGTCTTTTATAAGTTTACTGTTTAAGCAAATGTTATTTATTTTGATTATATCCTAGATCTGTCTTTTGTTAGAGGAAACATATGGCACACCCATGTGTGGGCAATCACGTTTCAAGATTTAAGATTAGTCATTAGGTCTGATCATCGCATGTTTTTCTTTTTCATTTAACATTTAAACATGAAAACTGGGAATCAGTTATGCCATCCTAAGAAATTCACCATGATATGCATCACTATGGAAAACGCAGTACAGTGAAACCTTGGATTGCGAGTATAATTCGTTCCGGCAACGTGCTCGTAATCCAAAGCGCTCGTATATCAAAGCGAATTTCCCCATAAGAAATAATGGAAACTCAGATGATTCATTCCACAACTACTTATTCATATAAAAATGATCACAGTAATACAAAACACAGCATAAAGTAAAAATAAAACAAATTATCCTGCAGTTTACCTTTGAAAAGAATCGTGGCTGGCGTGAGGGGCCACTGTTGCAATACAGATGTTGACTATACGAATGAGGCTCAGTTGTGATGTGACGCTCGGCAGACAAAGCATACGTACTACTCGTATTGCAAGACCTCGCTTGTTTATTGAATCAAAATTTGTGCTCGTCTTGCAAAACACTCACAGACCGGGTTACTCGCAATCCAAGGTTTCACTGTAACTATATCGAGTTTTTAACTTCGACAAAAACTTCAAGACAATTTTTTTTAAACAGTCTCCTAGCCAAACAAGCTACCAATTAGCTCAACAGCTGAGGACATCACAACACATCCTCCCTGTTTTTGTTTAATATTAACTAAGCTGTGTTTTTCCTTTATGCCACGTCGACCTTTACTTCATGGCTAAAACACCATCATTTTCCTAATAAACCCAATGACGTCAAAAGGTCACACACCTCAAAGACATTCTCTCTCCATCTCTGTGGGCTGCAGACAGTAACATACTATATATGTAAATGTACTCAGGAAGCACCTGGCTGTGTCTGCTTCCAACCCTTAGCGGTGTCTCATTTCAGGCTGGTATGTCTGAGGTGCTTCTAATTGCAGTTTTTGTCAAAGAGCTCCCAGAGATGACCAGACAGTGCTAGACTATATTCACATTGGTGTTGGATCCCTCCGGGCCCCCATCGTGTTAAGGACGTCTCCAAGTGTCATTAGCACAGCTTTGGAATGGTATAGATGAACTAGGCTGGCCTGGATAAAATGACCTGGTATTGATGAACAGTCAGGTTTTTCTGCCTGGTTCCAAGGACACAGAGAGGTGGGAAAGTGGTCCACCACTCCTATCAGATATGCTAATGGTCACATTTCTCCCCATTGAGACCTCATGCATAATTTAACCAGGAAAACGATAATACAAAATGTGTAAAATCGGTTAGATTAATATGGTGTAACTTTTCCTTTATGCAAGGACACATGTAACCAAGCTACACGGTAATGGCAATACAGTATCAGCTACAGAGCGGGTAATTAAATGCAAAATGTAATTATTATTCATGTTATGTGCTTTCATGGAAATGTTCTTACATCTTTTTAGTTGTTGACTGACTCACACTGGAGTAAGGGTAAAAGAGTGCATCTGCAGGGCACCTGGGCCAGGCTTTTTAACTCATAGATAAAACCTTTTAAAGGTTATTTTTGAAATGTGTATACTTTTTTAAATAGCCAACAGTGAATGCAGACAAAATAATGTGAGCAGCACAAGATTAGATTCAAACCCAGCATGTTGCATTTTCACAGCATGTTGCATATGAATCTTAATTTGATATATAACCTATATTTAAAGTGGACAATCTGCTTTCACTCCTAATAATTTATGTAACATTTTAATGTATGTGAGAAATTCCTAGCTTTACTTTTTCTCTTAAATAAATTTCTTCTTTAGCTGAATATTTCAGGGTTTTCAAATAGCTCAGAATAATTAAAAATGTGTGGATCAAAAAAACTGAGGTTGAAGTTTTGCTGAATGTGCTTAAGTGCATATATTATTTCTGTATTTCAGTGGGGATTTGGTGTGCAGCAACTGTTTAATCCTGGTGTGTTGTCAGGGATGTGGGCTGTGATTTCATCTTGAACTGGCTTCAAGTCTGTGGGGCTCTTTCAGCATTAGTGCATTCAAAGCAGATCATGTCTGAGAGTGGGAAATGATAAGAGATGGGCTCATGTTGTGCTGCACCCTGAGGAAATTCTGCCTCTTCTGACACCTCATTTCTACAAATACAAACCTTTCAGGAGAACCACAACCTTTTCCCCCCACTACAGAATCTCTCCCCATGTTTGGGTTCTCATTTAAAGCTTCATGGGAAGGAGGAGGGAGATATTTGCCTTTTTTATTCCCTCCTCTTCCTTTCTTGTATTTTTTCTTCTTGTTCGTGTTCCAGTTTGACCCTAACCCTTATATGCTCAACTGTCACACAAAATCAGTGTTACTTAAACTGTGACATAAATAGCCATAAAAAGTGCACAAAGAAAGGCAAGTAACAGGGCATTTCTGAACACATTCTCTCAGGTCTAAAACTGCAAATTTATTTAAAAAACTCATAAGCATATGTTTGAAATCCGCTGGTACTACGCTGACAAATTTAGAAGAATACTTACACAACCATAATGAGTCACTGTTGAGGCGTGTGGTCAGACTGAGCCAGGGAGACTGGCCTTGGCCCAACCCCCTCCTTTTTTTAAGCTTATATGTATTTTTCAGTTGTGCCTGTATGTCTGCCCTTGACATGCCCATGCCATAGACACTGAACCGTGTAGAAGGGTAACACTGTCAGGTCTGCTCTGGTCAGCTTCGTGCTGGTCAAGTCAGTACTATAACCAAGGTCGGGGAAGCCTGACTGCTGGATGCTCAGGGAGACACATCTGAATGCCAACAGGCATGAATAAATAAATACATCCCTACATACATACATACATACATACATACATACATACATACATACATACATACATCTTTTCACCAATATAAAAATGTTTTCTGAGGAATATAAAACTAATTTTAATCGAATTTGGTATGGTTGTTGTGTTTTGTTCTTGTGAAAATTTCAGTGTTATGTACTTTTAAAATGGAGAAATAAAACCAAATAAAACAAACACTCAAACCTGATGTCAAAAAATTGTCTCCTGATATGGCGTACTGTGCCACACCAAAGCTGGGACGTGGCTGAAGAGTGATGGGGGGCATGGGTTTTCATTGCGTTAGGCAAAATGCCCTGCTGCTCTCAACTGTCTCGATCTCACATTTTTTGACAAATTGGTTGTGAGGCTTTTACGACTGATGCACATATCGCAAAAATCATTTCTGCCAAGCTTCCTCTATGACCTGCCCGTGGGACATGACAAGCCCCTCCATGCATCACTCTATCAAACCAAATCTTTCCAGGACAATGCAAATTATGACAAATTCCATCATTCTGAATTATGTGCTTTCCTGCTAATCTCCCTAATTCGAGAGAATCGGGGAGGACCTCGCTGTTTCAGCTGAGGGGCATGTTGTCTGACTGAATGATGTTGAAACTGCAACCCTCAACCCCTGCTCTTTCTCCCAGCTGTGACCATCTCATCTCTTCTGTCTTTTCATATTTTTCTTTTATTTGAAGCTACATCTCCTAGTCTGGTTGGTAATAGAAGCACTAACTTAACCTGGGCACAAAAGAATTACGTCAACACAAAGCACTGGGGCGCAACCATTAAAGTGTAACTGTCAGTTGCGGTGAAGTTAAGTGAGTGTGAGTCCGCACAACAAGAAGGATAGGACCACAGTGTAAAATGTTTACTCTGGATAAGCCAGTGTGGATGTCAAAAACAAATCCGACTATGACCCAGTAACATGATCCAGAGAGAAAGGCACCCCGTGTCTGCATCCAACACTTTAAGTTAAACACACAAATACACATGCACTCACTCTTCCCTGTCCTGTTGATATTCTATTCCTTGCAGTGGACACAACATGTAGTTCAGCATTCAGAAATAACATATGAAAAACAAAGAAGCAAACGGTGAAAGACAGAATGAACAACACTCCCGAGAATGCAGAGTAAAAAGACATGCAGTTCATTCTCGTCTCAACAGATGGCAGTATGGCTACATTAAAAAAAAAAAAAGGAGCTGGAGCATTAGCAATGCTGTACATTCGAAGTACACTCGGTCCATGGACAGGTAGGCTCGACAGCATCGAAGTCACCTTGGACGTTATTTTTCCATTTTTCAGGAAATTAAAAAAATGCTTGCATAAATAAACCCATTTCCACCACTGAAGTGCAAGAGTACAGATGAGAAATTAGGAATAAATTAAAACACGGTATAACAAACCGTTTTGGGTTTCCATTACAACATCTATACAATTGTTGCATATTTATTTTTATAAATAAATACTGAAAAAGCCGAGTGTAGATGAAACATGTAAATAAAAAGAATAATATTAAAAGAAATATGAATAGAAACATTATCCATCTAAGAAATACTTGTTTATATCTGCTTTGGAATTATTAGAAGTGTTATTTTACTGAAAATATGCACCAGAGGTAATACTATACTGACTATAGAAAACTAATAAAATACAGCATGCTGAAAGTCTACTGAATCCCTACTGAAAAATATAGCAAATATTAACGTTTTGTCAGTGCATCAAATTCAACCCAATAAATTTTGACATGTGGAAAATATTGTGTAGTCTATATTATACTGAATCAACGCTCACCCTGAACATCACAACTTCATTACATTACCTAGACTCCTGGGGCTTGACATTCCCTTACCTAATAAATCTATAATATCAATAATAAATATATATTAAAAGTGAACATGCTGATATGTCCACAGAAAAAACAGGAGGTTGTATATTATTAATCTGCAACGGTTTTTACCTCGATAACGTATGCTTTGATGACAATGGCATTTGAAAAACGAACGACCCAGGTTAAAAGTTACTGCTCAGAGGAATTGCTCCATGTGAAATTTATGATGAAGCAAGTGGCCAAAAGTAAATGGAATGTAAACGCTAACCCTTTTCTATGTCATCTGTCGTCCTACTAGGGAAAAAAATTCTCCTTAATAAATGAGGACAAAATGGCAATGCAGCACACTGTTGCATGTTGATGTAATAATCATTTCTAACCAGAGGCGCTGACTGCCACTTTTAATGAGTGCAACTTATGGAATCGCAGAAATACAGGAGAGCATAAGAATTATAAAAAAAATCATCTTTAATTTCCAAACATACACAAACCACAACAGAGTGCTGTACTGAACAGTATCTGTTACAGTAACAAGCCATTACTAATCACCTTACAGTCTGAGTTGGTGACAATAAGTGTTTTGAATCTTGTGTTTGTTAACGTATCATTCATATCAATCACTGTTACTATATTTATTTTATCCTAACAAGACCCCTCATTAATAAAATGCCAGCTGATTGCTTTACTGACAGTCTACTGTGCTTTTCTGCCTGAATTTAGTTCAATTTTGTCACTGCTAAATTTAGTTTGTCTTTATTTTAGAGAAAAGATTTGGCCAAGGTAGGGGGTTCCATTTCCCAATGTGGTTTCCTTTTAGTTCCTGTATGTCACCACACTAGCATGCGTGGATGCTGGCGCCTTTATTGTTCTGTCTGTATTTGCAAGATGTGTGTATTTCACAGAGAGCATCTCCCAGACCCTCACTATCTGTTTGTTTTTGTGCTAGTCTGAGTGTGTATTGTGTGTGTTTGAGTGTGCACAGGCCCTGTCAGCTATGCCCTCTCGTCACTGCAGGGGGAAGAAACACACCCGGGCAGCTCTGAATATAGTGACTAGTTACCATAGTAATGAGATGGTCATACATGTCTTCTCTCGAAGACAGTGATGGGAGTGGACAGGACACACTGCTATGCTTTTTATCTGTGCATTTGGTATTCAGTTATTTCATTCCGTAAATAAAAAGCCAAGCCACTCCACCTCTCCTTTTTATGTATTCAACTAGAAGGGTGAAATGGGAAGTAAATACTTGGATATGGGGCAATAATTCACACATGGAACTACAAATAATTGATGTGTTTTGACTGAATGTTTGTGATTGCAATTGTAATAGCACAAGTGTCTTGGCAGATAACTGCAGCAGTGGGATCTTTACATGACACTTTTCAGATGCCTCCTTGATGTCTCTGAACCATTCACCCCTCCACCGCTCATCAGCAGCGACAAAGTGAGAAGCAAACAGCCACGCACGCACACACACACACACACACTCATACAGCATGTGGTTCTCTCAAATTAAAAGGCAGCATCTACCATTTATCAAATAAAGTCATATCCAAATATCATAACCAATTACATCCATCTACATTCCACAAAAGGGTCTTGTTCATTTTGTCCATACAGCCAGAAAAACAATTAGGCAATGTTTTCTTTAGAAAGCAGTCAAATAATTTCCATATATGCAAAAGTGAAAGACTTTTGCACAATTAGGATGCTGTCCATTCACTAGGTCACCGATGACCTGTGTCTCTTGAGGACAGACACACACACACACACACACACACATAATATACAACATTATTTAGTCCGTCTATATGTGAGTGAGGAAGTGGGACGATGAATGTGGCCATCCTGTTCCAGCGTTCCATTGCTTGTTGACATGAAGCAAAGCAGTCAGGCACCAATAATACATGAAGAGCTATTCAAAGGTAATTAGGATCAGTTGTCAGGGCCAGGCCCATTAATGAGTTGGAGTGTGGCAGGGGCCAGGGTAGAGGCCCGATGCTCGCATAGGCAAACGCCTAAGAACCGATGCACTCTGACAGATCCAGTCCCTCCCCTGTCCTCGGCTGGTACAAGCCGATACCAGCCTGTGCCCACGTGGTCCTGCAGCAGCAGCACCACAGGATGATAAAGGAAAAAATGCACGGAGTACTGAAAATGACTACTGCCATAGCAGGTCAGCCTCTGTGCGGTCACAGCAGAAAAAAAGAGGGGATGTGGCATTCGTGAGACAATGTTGGAAGGGGTAAAAGTATTTGCTTACATTAAAACTGCCCTAAAAAAGGCAGTATGATTTGACACCTCACATACAGTATGTGTACAAATTTAGAGCCCCCCCAAATCCAACAGCCCCACTCACTCACCTGTCTAACATTTTGGGAGGTGTAACTGTATTAGTGATTCTTATTTAAGCATTTTGTATACAAGACTGTGTTGTAGAATATGGATAGATGTTACATGAATGCATTCCTACGCTTAAGCTAACAAATGTAAACAAATGTTTAGGTATGATGCTGGCGATGGTATGAGATATTGTGTCTACACTCAGTTGCCCATTTTGCTTGTCTTTGTGTACATCTTTATCCATTTGCATGTCACTGAATGTGGTTTAAATGCCGTATATCTGTACCCTCAGTCATGAGCGTTGGAGTGATTCACCAGTGACTCATTTTAATGACCAAACCAGTTTACATTGTCATATAGCCAGGGCCTATTGCAAAGAGCATACAGGTGTGCGTCTGTGTGCCTTTGTAAGACCCAGCCTCAGGGCATACAGTCGACATGCCATTGTGATAAGGTCTTACTGGGTTTGATCAGTGTGTTTCGTCTGTGTCCGGTTCAAGTGAAGACAGTTGACCCAGTGTTTGAGTAGGATGAGTAAAGCCTACAGAGACAGGAACTAAATCAGCACTCGCTGGGGGAAGGCTCTAAGGTGAAGCTCGACTGTCAGTCAAAACCTTTCTGGCTCCCTCCAGACAAAAGATTCAATTCACTGTGCACAATTCAGACTTTCAGGAAATAGCCAGCCTATTCTAGCTATGCCTTCAACCAAGTGAAAAGAAAAGAACAAATGCATGATAACATTCTCCTGTGCGACGACAAACAAGTAACTACACGTGATGAAGAACACTGTAAGTAGCCTTCAGTCTCACAACTGCTCAAACTGCTGAGTCTTCAAGACCTCATATTTCATCGACTCAATTACTCGACAACTGTTCCTCTCCCGGCCCCACCCCTTCCTCCCTGCCTCATCCCCTTCGTTGGAAGTGATCATTTGTTCTTTTATTAAAGTTGATAACATCCCTTGCATTGTCTGAGTGTGCACACTAGAGAGCCACCCCTACTGTTCTAGCCTCCAGCGTTTCATATTATCGGTGCGTTATTTCACGCATGCCCTCCTCTTTTATCAAGCGCTTTTGAAGTAATGTTAATCGACTAGAAAATTGAGACATTTATGAAGTATGGGCTGTGTTTATGAAAAAATCCATAAAGTATGACAGGGTAGAGGTGAGATAAAAGCAAGGTTTTAATATATTATGGCAAACAGGGGAGAGGCGTCAGATGCTGACAGGCACCTCCTCCGAGATCCCTCTTATTTTATGGGATTAATTTTGTTATATTAGAAGCGAAGTTAAATGTCCTAATTAATCTGTTTGTGCTGCATGAATACCTCCCTGAACGCAGATGCACACACACACACATCGTTTTTTGGCTAATTACTCTTCTGTGATAATTGAGGTAGATGTATTCTCTAGATGTAGGAAGGTTGGGGAGGTGTGAATGTTTGATGTAGTTTGGGGGGGGGTGCTGAATTGCGTATACTGTTGGCTCTTTTACAGTAGTGAAATATCCTGGGTGAGAACAACAAACCATAAAACTAAAGCACTTAGCTTAATTTCTGCTATTCATCACTAATTTTTTTTTTTTTTTTATACACCTTGTTGGCTGAAATAAAACAATCAAAAAATGTATTCAAATGAGCAGAGGAAACATCGCTCTTTTCGGCCCTACATGGGTGGCCTAACCTCGCTATGACTCGGCCTGACCTCTGAAACCTTTATAAATAGATCCAGCTTATTGTTTTTGGCATTTAGACTCCTGTAAGAAGATTATTCAAATTCTCCTACCCGCCTCACTACACTCCTCCCTTTGACGCTAATTGTCAACGTCAGATCCACTTCCCTCCTGATGAATCACAGTCCACTTTGACAATTTTAAAAATCCAATGCAAATCCTATCGTGGGCTTGTGCAAGGCGGTCCTTCATAATATTGACTGTCACTCACAATTAGGGGAATGAGGTGAGGGGTTAGTGTACACCAGCAACCTGAGGCTAGCGCAGTCAGTTCCCCAAACACACCCTGCGGAATCTGATCAGTGAGCATAATTTCCAAGCAAATATCCCAGGGGCATGCCACTTACCTTAACAGGAAAGAGGAGATGTTTAACAACCATTCAACTGATAGTCTTTCTATTCAGATCTAGTTTGGCTATTGTGCTTGCCTCTGTAAACGCGGCTCCAAAGGGAATGTGACGGAACAGGCAGTGTTAATTTAAACAGATGTGGAAAAATCCGGCAGTTTGAGATTCCAGTTGTTAACTCTGACTTCAGTAAATGATAGGTCCATTTTTTTCCATCTGACAACTCATAAGCATAATCGCTTTTATTGGTACAAATGGATTTCGATATAAAAACGTGTAACATTGCTGCCTAAAGAAAAAGGCCCGTGCTTTTCCCCCCTTCTATTATGCTAATGCAACAGAATTGTTTAAAAGCTCCTAAGAAACAACAGACAGAAAATGCAGTAATAACTTTTATTTCTTTTAAAAGCATGCCATTACTTGGCTTTTGTTCTAATGAGAAAATTTGTTTTGATATTTTGCAGTAAAAACTGAATGTCTAAGAGCATCTTTTATTGTTATTGAATTCAATGATGTAATAAAAGAAAAACATTTCTTATATCTTAATTAGATTATTCAAATTGTGTCTAAAGCAAATGACAGCTAAATTTGCATTAGATCTTTGATAAACAAGACTGCAAAACAAAACAATTAGTGGCAAGAACTACACTCGAAAATAACACATTACGCTAAAAATAATACATATTGCGGTGAACGCAACCTCAGATACAGAACAATATGAAACGACATACAAACAAAGCATAAAATAAATCGCTCTTGTATTTATTCCTTGTGGCTTTTACCTAAACTTTCACCATATCATACATTCACATACAAGACACGAAGAGGCCCCCAGCTTTGGCATCATAAAGATTAACTAATTCTTTAAACCAAGTCAGATCCAATTCTATCAGCCAAGTTGACAGTCAGTCAGCTTGCCATTCCTCAGAGCTGAAGCTGAGAGACATAATAAGCCAAGTATACAGATGGAGAGAGAATTGATGGAGTTTGAAGGTCCAGGAACTATCACATGCCAATCCCTAATGCTGTTCCTCTCTACTTCCAGCAGCACCGCCCTTCACTGTGGAGACCTACTGTGGTCAAATCACGCAGGGCCAGAGTACCACATTCTGTTCATGTGCTATGCCTCAAACCACTTGGCATTTGTCAAAATGTGAATGCACTGGTCCTAATAAAGTGGGACACTGGTCAGTTTATTGCCCTGTTTGACTACACCACATTCACATGGTTAACATCAATTTAACAAATAAAAAAGTAAACAATTAACCGGAACTTCAATTTTTTTAACTCCATTAAAATCACAAGTTGTGAAAAAAAACATATCACTACAACACTTCTGCTGCAAAAATGATTATATTATCGGGCCACAATTAAGATCACGAATTCATCCCCCCAAACTCCCCAGTGAAGCTGGAGTCTTCGTTTAATTACCAATTCTTTTCCACAGACAGTGAATGAGGAGGGCTCAAGGTTATTTGGTCTCCAACTGTAGCTTTTCAGTCTGTGTTGTTACCAGAGTCCTGTCGCCATGGTGTCACACGGCAACAGTCACCAAGGAAAATTGTCATTAAGATGGATGCACCGTGGCACTGCTGAGAGGAGGGGTGGCAGTGCATGCTTGCTCACAGCAAGGGGGTAATTGTATCAATATGTAAAAATCTCTAGCTGTAGTGAAGAGTTGTTAATACATTTTTGATCAAATTAAGTCGTTGTAGCGTGGAGGAGGAGCAGACACAGAGACGACGCAGGGGTCATATGAAGTGCCGCTCACAGCTCTGAGGAAGCAAACTCCTCTCATTGTTTTCTCAGATTGCTTTGGATGTGAATGATTATTAGAGAAATGAAAGATTAGAGTGTTTTCCAGAGGCAACAGCACATGCACGCAGCTGACTACAATTTCATGTCTCAATGAGACTCTGCTGAGGAACTCAAATACTACTGGCATGTTAAAAGCAAACCTGACAGGGTAGGTTACATCTCAGGATTCCAAACTGCACAAGATCCTCTGAGCTTCGGTGACACACTCGTCAGACATGCTGTCAAGCTCAAAATGAATGGCTAATCCACACATGTTCTCACTCATAGACGGATTTGGTTGCAGGATCAAGGACAGCGTGGAGGAGATGGACACTATCCTTGTTGACAGTACCTTGACAAGTG
Source organism: Monopterus albus (assembly GCF_001952655.1). NCBI lineage: Eukaryota > Metazoa > Chordata > Actinopteri > Synbranchiformes > Synbranchidae > Monopterus > Monopterus albus. Next base: position 491,591 of record NW_018128021.1, on the reverse strand, counting down.
TAATCCCATATAATACACACTGGGTAAACAAAACACCAAGCCAACCGTGCAACCACGGCCCACACTTCCTTTTCTCGGCCTTTGAATTCAACATTCCTTCTTGTTTTGAAACAATATGAAAGCAGTTTGATTTATAGCTTTACAAACTAGTGCAAAATGGATACATACTTCCTACTATAACGGGGATGCGATGAGCACAACAAACTACCACACAAAACAGTAATCACATGCATCTGTGTGCATGCATCGATACATAAACAGAGACAACAGAGATGCACACAAAGTACTGAGCGGAATCTGAAATACTTCAGAGCCAAAGAACAACAAAGCATCATAACGATCACCAGTGATATCCATCATTCATCAAATTAATCCCTGGTATTCCTTCATTAATCCATTACTCACTTCCCAAAAGTGACACTCTGGATTGCTTAGCTAACAGAAAACAATGTTCAGTGTTTCTGAATCAGTCCTCCCCAGACAACGATCAAGGGATTCAGTGCAAGGTGTTTCATGGTCACTGGTATTTAGTAAGCTAAAAATAAACTGCACAAACTAAAGCTAAACCAGGAAATGTGGAGCGCAGGTTTCTAACAGCACATGAATAAATAAAACTGATAAAACTGTATTAAACTAAAGAAAGTACAGGGTGTCCCATGAAGAATATCTTTCTACAAGTAAATGAATGTCACCTCTGGCTTTTTCCCGTTAAGGGTCGCCACAGCGAATCGCATGTTGACATTTGGCACATGTTTTATGCCGGATGCCCTTTCTGACTCAAACCCAGACCAGAGGGGAGAGAGCGCTGCGCCCCAACCACTAGTATATCAAGGAACCCCCATGTTTCTACAAGTAAATAATGGCTAAAATTTGGATGGAAACATTTCTCAAGTCTTCTCAAAAGGGATGGTTTTCCTTTTTAAAAATCATACAGTAAATATTCCTTGGGTTCTTTTCAGCATTTGACAGACAAAATAAGCAATATGAAGACATGACATTAGGCAACTTGTCATGGACATGTATCATCATCATTTATAGACCATATATACTCTAATGTGGATCCATTAACTGATATGGAAGTTACCATTTTTTACAGCACTATATGAAACACAAGGCTTATTTAAGTATATACTTGTATTTTGGGTGGAACCAAATTCAAGCCATCAGCACTGTACCCACCACCTCTCCTTGTTGTGCACCTTAGAGTCTTACCCTGAAGGCCTGGCTGTAAGGTCCAATGTTGGCTGGAGCCCAGTGGGACAGGCTTTGGACATGCAGGGCCTCTCTCTGGCGAAAGCAGCCTTTCTCCAGGGGCTCGGTCCAGTCATGGAGCAAACAATCCATCAGCAGCAGATGACCAGCAGGTAGAGAAGCCTGGACACACACCCTACAATAAAAAAAAAAGTAGAAATGAGGAATGAATGCTGTAAAATGAGAATACAAATTCAGCTGAGAAGCAAATTGAGTTAGCTTTTCCATAAAAAGAGAAACAACAGACACAGAGCAACATCTGTGTGTGTTCACACTTTTACCTGGCTGGAGGGTTTATGCCAAAGTGTGTCTTATAAACTGTGCTGAGTGGACCAAAGTCTTCCATGTTCCTCACATACAGGTGAACCAGGACAATGTCCTTCATCGTCCAGCCTCTGCTATCCAACACACCTTGACACAGGCAACACATTATAACTGAATGCAGTGTAAAATACTGTAAAGTAAATAAACATAACATTATCTACCATAGCTTCACTTAACCTTAGCTTTGCAAACCTATCCATATTTGGTATAAGTAATTGTGGCAGCACATTACAAATTTGGTGTTTACATGGGCAAAATTGTAGGTTTGTGACAAAAATGTGCCCCAGTACATATTTACTTGTAACTCAGCAATTTCATGAGACTCAGTGGTTTATCATAATAAAACTATATGTTTAAATTGTTATTTTGACTATTCACATTGCAACTTACAAGGCTGCCATTGAACAAATACTCCTGGTGTCTAAATCAGTGTATAAAAATGTGAAGGCAAAGCTTTGGGACCATGTTATCTCAGTTTAGTTTCTACTGCCAGGATTAAACAGCTTACACGTGCTAAACCTACAAATACAGCCAATCAGTTCAAACTGTCATTCGAACGCTATCACCATTGTAGTTAAAAGGTAGGTAGTTCATTGTTCTTTTTTTCTGACAATGAAATCCATCAAAACTGCTTTAAAGTGGTAATGGCATTTTTCCCCATTCTATAAAGTGCCATCTAACACCATTTGTGTGCACATCTTAGGCTCTGGATGCAAACGCAGGCACAATGGCTCAAAGCAAAGCTGTTCTCCCTACAATCATATGAAAGAGCTTCAAGTTTGTTTTTCCTTTACCAACACTAGTGTCTCCGACTACTTCGCCCTCATACAAAGAGGGTGTTCATTAAATATTAACTTGTTTAATATTGTCTCTGCACTGTGAAGGCTGTTCAGCCGAGCGCCACGATAAACATTAAATATGCTTTTCATCTTCTTCTTTCACCATCAAAAAAAAGAGAAAGAGAGAAAAAAGACTGAGATACAGTGTAAAAGCACACACTTTATAAACTTCTGCAGGGCAGAAATGAAAACCCGCCCAACATGAGCGCACTGCTTGTATGTTTAAAAAAAAAAGGGCCTGGTTTGGGTTAATTTAAAATGCTTGTTGTCGTTTGGTGGCCAACCCGCTATCCCACTCTTGTGACTGACAAGGCTTTGCATGTTGGCAAGCACTTTTGAATAAGGACCGACTTCTTAAGCACTGCCACACCTCCTCATGTGAGTGCAGCTAACATAGCAAAGAAAAAGAGAGACACCCAAGGGATAAAGGAGTTTTCCCCCTATATTCTCCCCAGTAGTTTTTTAAGGCCAAAGTAAAGCGAGTAGTACAACATGCCCTGTAGAATTTTTTTTTTTTTTTTTAAGCTGCTTAAATCACCCCTGGAATAAGGAATCCTGTAACATCTCCCCTTAATAAAATCAGAGATGTAACTGTTATGTGATCAAAGAAAACATGACTTATTAAAGGCTAGTTTATGTGCCATCATTTCAGAGAGGCAAAGAAACCCCTTGTGGTTATCTGAGTGTAAAAATATTTAAAAGCATGTCCACACTTCTGGTAAACCATGTTCCTTCATAAGTGCTCTCACTCTCTTGCACTTTCTCTCTCACACACTTTCCCTTACTTTGCAGCTGTGTGAAAGCTGCCGATGTCTGGCCCTGGATCGTGGTGTCTTGGCTCTGGAGGCCGTTTATTGCAGAGATCCACTGATAGCCTCTAGAGCTTCTAGGTGAGCAGGATGGAGGGAGATCTGCAGGAAGAGATGCGATGACGTGTTGCGTAAGAGAGCACAAGTACATTATGCAGTCAGCACTATAAATGATGACTTCAAGGTTTATAATGCTTGATCAAAGCTTTTTTGGATATACAAAATAAGACTTTAATTTAATACAACCAGGACATGCGTATGCTGTTTGGGAGGGTATTTGTGCATAGGTGGTTTGTGTCAAAGACAAAGCAAATTCAGAAATTGTCACAAACACACTTCTGAAATGACAGCTCAAGTCAAACAATCAGTCAAAAAACACAGCGTCACGATGCTAGTTGCTTGACACAGATTCAGGGAGTATTCACCACACACAGATATGTGACACACACACACATACTCATGCATGTCTCACAATAAATGAATCTCACCGTGGCCTTGCTGACAACTAAGGTCACTATTTGATGTAAATTCTTGCTGGTTGTCTTCAGCTTGATCAGCGTATTCCACCTCCTCAGTCATCTTGTCAATGGCTCTCTGGCAAGGACAACTACCATGGGGCAAAGCACTCACTACCACATTCTGTAATAAAGCACCACAGGGAATACATCAGGCCAAACGCCCACCAAAGAGCGCTGAGCCTTTTGCAAAGACAGACAAAACACTGTATAATTAGCCAACCTCTTCATATACCCCACCAAGTGGACTGTGTCTGTCAGTCTTCCATGACAAGGGCCCAGACAGACATAACTTCAAGGTGAATGAATATGAAACAACATGCTAACATATTCGTGGTTCTGCTCACTTATACTTCTACTTCTTTAAATAACAAATCGTGACGCATATTACCTGCCAAATCCTGAGGGGGCGTCATGCATTTAAATACACATTTCCTCAACGCCCCCCTCATCCTGCCCAAACTCATTCACCCCCCTCATCTGCTGTCAACTGCATTAGGCCATATGATAATCAAATTAATTATACTTCAGCCCTTCTCTCCTGGCCAGCATGAAAAATAGCTTGACTAGCATTAACGGAGGGCAAATGATGGTGGTCCATCCCCACCCCCTGAGCCCAGTGCAGTTTCCTCTAGTGCTGGTGTCACCGCAGATCTGTCACCCTGACAAGACGAGCTTCAGAAGGCTGAACCAGGGCAGGCTCTCCCCTGGTTTCACCCTCCCTCCCTCCCTCCCTTACCCTTGCAGACCCTGGATCTTCCTGCTCTTCCCACAGCAACCTGGGGGGCTCTGGGAGTGGTGATGTGGGGAGTGAAAAAAATATATAGCTGTGGGGAGCAAGGCTTCAGGGTCACCGATGTCCCAGCCCCACCCCACCCAACATTAAGATACACACAAGCAAGGCAACAAACAAGACCATACATTCTCTTGCAGATAAACAAATACAAAATAAAATGTACTGTGTGATGTGCAAAGAGCAAGCACATCATCATACGGTAAGTTATCAGGAACACGCATCAGCTACACAAGTACGTGTTTTATTAAACCACACACTTTGAACAAAGCAATTAAAAGTGCACATAAATGAGGTCAGTGTCATGATAGTATTTTTGGCAATCATGCTGAAGTTGTCTGTTCGTGCAGGGAAAGTAAAATGTTTTGAAGTGTCACTCTTCCGGTCTGTGAAGCCCCGTTCAGTTTCTTGTAATGTACAAAATGCCAATTCCTACTGCCTCCCCGCAACTCCCGCCTGTGTCCGCTTAGCAGCTACCTGAATGCAAAGGGCCTTAATGTGAGCAGACATGTTTATTAAGCTGGGTCTAGTTTCAGGCTGCAGTGAATATTGCAGATGTCAAAGTAGGCCATGTGGGGCTAGAGGAGAGAGTTCCAGGGAAGAAGGCAGAGACCAAGAGCAACAGAGTGCAGGAGAGAGAGAGAGAGAGAGAGAGAGAGTAGCCCTCTGGAGGCTGATCTGAACCCTGCCCTGCAGTGCTGTGTTCCTCTGCTCCTCAACAAAGTTATCACACCCCAAAGGGTTTTGTTCTTGTATCTGTTTTGCCCCCAGAGTGGTTTTAAAATAATCAACCCCACAGCAACTGAAACTTCTGTTGTAAAATTATTGATTTAGCATTGTACAGCACTGCTCTTGTTTGTGAAACGCGTTATACTTGTGGATTCCTTCATAAGTTGGACTCACGCTGTGTTTGTTCACAGTGTGCATCTCGCTGAAGCGCAGGTAGCCAACTGGAGCAAAGGCATCTGCTGAGTGGATCACCGTCTCTGCTGCATCACTGCACACACATACATGCAAACACTTCACTTTTCAAACTCACTGCAGCCGCATGCTAAAAAGGCTCTTGAGTTTATAATACTGTACTCACATAACAATCTTCTTTTTGAAAAGCGGGCAATCAAGGGTAAATGTTTCATATTCACCTCCTTCCCCACAAATATGGACTCCATACTTCTGGGAGAGCTAATCAATGAAAATAAAATACCTTATTTAAAGACTTTATGTAGTTTATTTCATTTAAACATACTATTTCTTTGACACTTTTCTCTTCCTGAAATTTCAATTAAAATGAGTATATTTTAGATCACCAATGTGTATCCATGTTCAATTTAAGGTTTACTAAACACTTCTGACAACGCTTTAAGAGAAAAATACTAAAATCGACTAACTATGCATGAATATACATGGATGAGACTGATGTGACTGCAACATTTTCTTACAATAAATCATTATAAGCAGAGCACTGAGAATACAATCATTCTGAAACTAAAAGCTAAAGTGAAATGAAAACAGTATTAAGCTTCAAATTTACACTAAACACTTCAAGATGTTTTCTGACTTTGGACAAACGTTAACATGAACTTCTGGGAAATGCATGAAAGTATGGCAACGACAAGTTTAACAAGGTGGCAGATATTCTACCAGTCTGTGACCTGTTTCAGATAGGGCTCCATGTCAGCCAGAGGTTTTCCTAAGTGCTTCTCTGGATCCAGGCCTGGCACACATGTGGGAAACACACACACAAAGACATATGAACATAGACAAACAATGACAGAAAGACACATACAAACACCATTGCACACAGACACTCGTGGAGAGAGACAGAGAGAGAGAAAGAGAGAGAGAGAGAGCCTAATCAGTAACAGAGAACAGTGATTGAAGATGACAGGCTGGGAGGTTTACAGGCAGTTGCGCAAACACACACATAAACCTGCAGCCTGGATCTATTTGTTTGACTTTGCAAGTAGTGTACACAGATCTCTCCGGGTAAGGGCAACAGTTTTCAATTGCTGGCCGCAGACCCCCCAAACCCCTTTGCCCACTGCCCCCTCATCTATTTCCCTTTGAGAACATAAACTCTGGAAAGAGATCTTGTTTATTTGCATTTTAACTCCCCTTCCCCTGAAATGGTGCATGGAAGTGACTCACAGGCATAGAAGAGAAAAGAAGGAGGGGAAGAGAAGGGTGGAGGAGAGTTTTGTGTGCATACCCAGTGGTGCCACGCTCCTAAAACACAAGATCACTCCCCAAACAGAAAAAAAAAATACGATTCTAGAAAAAAAAACAGCCTCTTGCCATGCCCTCTTGCCCTTTTAATAAGACATCCAGATCTAAACCATAGCTTCAGTGAAAGATAAGCCCTTTGATCAGTCTTATTGGGGATTATGTACATATTAGCAGGAATAAAAGGGTGCACTTAAACAGTGAACACTATACTCAGCTCATTGAGCAGTGGAGGGCTTTACTCCTCCGTGACAATAAATCCTGATTTTGCCTTCCAGACGCCTGTTGTTGATGGCACCATGCTGAACTCCATCTCACCCTGTAAACAACTCCATTCACAAAGAGAAGTGCAACCTATATTTCCTACTCTACATTTACTGAAAAAAACAAACACCTCGCATACCAGGTGCTTTCTACACAGAGCGAAACAATAATAACGTACGGTAACAGAACATCAAAGCAAAATTACTACATTTTAGGAAATTACAAGTCACGAAGTTACATGCTCCTACTACCATTGTTAACTGTTAAGTAAAACTGATGCTGGCCTCACACTACAAAACTATGTTAAGACCCGGAAAATACTTAAAAGGCTAAAGTCTGACATGCTCTCAGATACAAAAAAGTTGAGTCATAAACTAGGATTTTGCAAAGACTGGGGATCTTGCAGGGTCACTATTTTCAAGACTGCAACTAGATTTTTCTTGAGATTACTTCCCATCATGCTCCTGGTGGGAAAAATGGAATAGAAACAAAAGATGTGTTTGGCTACAGCTGCATTATATATGCAGTGTTTTGCTTGGAAAAAAAAAAACCCAAAAAGAAAAAGAGAAGACACTGCAGAATGTGGCTACAACCCTGGTTGACTGAAAGGGGACAGCAAGGTCTGTCCAACTTTTCTCTATCGTGATACAAATTGCATGACATGTCAAAGAGACAAGCTCACTCCAGGGCCTAACCGGAGTCTCCACCATATTTACCGCTCTTTCTGTGCCCGCTATGCTGCTTCCTGTTTGGTGTTGGAGAAAGCTCACCTATTGGTTGTTTACGATGTTCATGTCACTGTTTGCATGAACCAAGACTAAAGAATTATGATAATGATAAACATGGCTTTATCGGAATGTCAAGACGAGGAAAAGACAGACTTAAAACAGCTCGGACAACTACCTTACACCAGACGATTGAGATGACAGGAGCACACAATGACTGTAGCAAGGCTCTCATGATTTTATTCTTGAAATTCACTTGAAATTCATCTGCGGCATTGAAATCGCTTGAAAAGTCGTTAGGTGTAAGGTTGGCATAAGAAGGAAAACGTACAGAAAGTAAAATGAATCTGGAGTGGAATGCCTTATTCTACAACATTTTTCATTTTCTCTTTGTGACCGTCTATTAACTGAATGACATAATCATTACCAAGTTAGTGATGACCTCTACGAAGTGATGTGCAGTTGTGACAGAAATGCTACAGCAAGAAAAAAAAATAGCTGAATTGTCCCCAGTAATTTCTCTGAAATTCTAATATAGCTCCTCTATTTCGAGGCATCACAAGGTCTTGTTCATGTGTTTAATTAAAGGAGCAAAGTTAATCGTAATGTGAGAAACTCTTCTCTCATGGCCTGACAATCTCAAAGGTTAATGTGTCGTCCCTGGTCTCCGTGGAGAGCAATGCATGGGAGACGAGAGTGAAAGGAGTGGAAACATAAAGGAAGAACATCGCATCCCATCATGGGTTCATCTTAATCCCAGCTGTGCCTCTCCTCCAGGGCCTGGTGGTCCATTGCTACCAGGGAGAGATGGAGGAGGGCGGGGGGAGAAAAAAAAGTTAGAGCGATGTGGAGAGACAATGAGCAGGTCCTTATTCTCTTCCCAGGGGATCTGTGGTCTTAATTAGTGTGAGAATATCTAATCTCAGCATCCTCTCATCTTAACCCTGCCACAAAGGTAATAGAAAGGGAGAAAAAAAGCATTAAAATTCATTCCCATTTAAACATCCTCTTTAATTAGTCATGCCTTTTAACAAATTTTAATAATTGGCTCCAAATTGCTGAAGGGATGTCGTGTTTATTAATATGTTCATTAACTTCCCTGCTGTTAAATAATAATGATCTGATATTTAGAATGAAGGGAGAGGATGATGGAAATCAAGACAGGAATGAGTGACAATGATACAAAGATGGCATTAATGTGGAGGCATTTCTCCCAAGACTACTTAGCACTTGTATGAGCGTTTTCTCAGTTGGCGTTCCTAACTGACTTAAGGTTACTTCAAACCAGTTGCAAATGAGGACAGGTGGAATTAGCATGTACTTGTACAATACATGCTTTGAGAAGTCATGGAGTTTTCACTGGTGTGAGCCTTCAGCGATCTAACACCACTCATTTACATGATCTTCACATCTCTGTCTCCTGTGAACCTGTTTTACAACTTGACCTAAACCCAATTACCTAACCTCATTATGCCACATTAAACCCAAATAAGCCCACTAGAAGCTACCATTAGTCTGCCGCCAGAGACAGCAAGGCCGTACTTTGGAGAGAGAGGAGCTTCCCTATGAGAGACTTAGAGGAATGGCTCTCCGTTAAAAGGGCTTTTTACCTCGTATTATCCTATAAAACTCCAATTAAATTCAGTGAACTTTAAAACCAGGGAGTCCTGTAATGAGGATCAGCTTCTTTTTCTTTTTTTCTTTTTTTTTTTGTTTTAAACCTGGTCGATATTTAAGAAGATGAAATTACTGAGGAAAAAGGTTTACCAGGAAACCAACAAAGCAACGATTCAGAGAATCAAGTTAGCTTTTATAACGAGGTATGAAAAATGGTAAAATCTCATCTTTAAAAAAATGTCCTGTTCACATAACATTATAAGACACAATACATGTGAACCATATAGCGGAATGCTTTCAAATGAAAACTCTTTGATTGTGGTTAGAAATTCATTTTTAAGGTAGATTCTTAGACCAAAGGGCAAAAAACAAAACAAACAACAACAAAAACTCTACAGAAAATGCTGCTCTCACTTTTAACATGAGAAAAGTCAATGGCAGTTATTTTCAAAGCACATTTTTGCGCTAATTCTTTTTTAACAATCATGATTGGCCTTTTCCAACCTTGAAGAGGTTGATTCATGAAAACCCAAAGCAGTTGGTCAACTATTTAATTGAAACTGCTTGTGATTTTGCTTAGTGAGCCTAATGCCAAATTAAAAGCTGGGAGATTCTAGATACTGTCTGAGCTGAGTTGAGCGCAGTATCGCAGACATCAGCGGGTTGTCTTAAGATCTGGCATGCCAGCTGACAGCTTGGCTTTAATCCCCACCTTCAGAGAGAAAAGGCAAAGAAAATTGGATTCATGATGTCTAACATTTTAGCCTTTAAATGGATGAAATAAGTATCTCCTCCCTAGTAGGTGAGCTGCATCAGCCTTTAAACAAGGCCACCTAAGACCCCCGGCAAAACAATAGCTGCTATCACCCAATCTTCGCAAGAGAGAGCAAGACATGAAGAATAGGAAGGAAGGAGGAAGGAGGCGGCGACCGTACAAAGGACGGTAAGATTAAGGTTATATGTGAAATTTGTCAAACTCTTATCTGAAATTCAGTGTCTGTGAAGAGAATAATAGGCAGCATGAATTGTGTAGCAAACACATGAAGACAAAATCTTCTCAGTCCAACAAATCAAAAAGGTAAACTGAGGGCACTTACGCCAACACTGAACTGCAAAAACAAACCTGTGTAAATTAATTAATCCATTTCGGTTTGAGAGAATTCAAACAAAGGTCAAATTTATGGCAAGTGGCTTTAAAAAAAGAGAAACATTTGCTGCCTATAATTTCTAAACTGTTTAGGGCTGCTTGAGTTAAACCTCTGCCCCTACACTAACTGTTCAATGTCCCATTGAACTGGTAGGAAAAGGACATAGTAAGTGTTTAAACGGGAACAAAACAAAAGGGTTGGCTAATCACCTAACCTCATGAGGTATTTGTTCATGTATACTCTCGCTGTAGGATCACAACTTTTTGAGTTAACCTGTAATTTTCATTAAAAAGCAAAAAGCAACAAATACTCTATTAACCATTTAGTTTGATTACTGATTAGTCTAATCTACTCTATCATGAGGATTGGCTGCTTCACCTCATCTTGTATACTAAACTGAATTTTAAGTGGGTTTTAGATAAAACTTTGAAAATGTATATTTATAAAGAAATTAGTGCAGCTCCAACTAACTTAAGAATTTAATTTAAAAGGGTTAACATTTCATCTCAACCCCTTGCAGGGACAGCTAATACAGTGTCAGATCGAGTTTCATTCCTGATCATCCAGCTCCAGTCTTGAGTTTGCTATTGTGTCTTTAAACATTTGTCATACACCTCAGAATTATAGCTCAATCATCCCTTAATATACAGAAGGTAATTGAAAACATAGGTTGTAATTTGCATCCATTTTAAGTTCCTTTACATACCAGAACAAAAATCTGCTAGTCAAACTGCCCGCTCATTGCCTTCCACAGAAACAACGCTCAGTAAATTTTCATAAATACCTTTAAACATTAATTGTCCTTTAAGAATATATTAAATTTTACTCAATGTCCCTAAGTGGGTGAGGTAATTGGTGAAAGCAAATTTGTGCCATAAATTCCGGTCCTTGTCGCACAAAGGCTATGTTCGTGTGAAAGGTAAAAGATCATGCAGTGATAAAAGGTTTTCTGGCAGACAGACCTTGATTTCACACATGCCAATTATCTCTGGAGCTGAAGACCAATTAACTGCTGAAC
>NW_018128021.1:473603-479869 GCF_001952655.1 Monopterus albus | reverse complement strand
TCAATCAATTAACTAATTACATGAATATTTAATGCTAGCTTTTGGAATTGCCAATTACTATAGTTAGCTCAAGAGATACTGGATTATAAAGAGACAGTGTCCCAACAAAAATATACATTTCCCATAGTGCATTTTTTGCTAATTAGAAGCATTTTATGACATTTATAGGCTTTGACACAGATATTTCAACTTAGTTCACTACATGCAATTTGGCATCTTTAAAGGCTAAAATCTTTTCTCTATTTTGTGGTTTGAACACTTCCAGAGAATTCACTTAGAGGATCATCCTGCATTTGGACAACTGTCTTTTCACTATGGGGATTTGTCATCAAGGAATATATCCTCCTTTAAGAAAGAGAGTTTTTTCTTTATCCATTCACTGCTAATTCCACCTGTCTATCACCGTACCTAATGAAGGAATATTAATCTTGAATATCTTCCCCCTATTCAGCCTCCACCACAGAACATCATAAGCTATTAAGAGCTGTCAGTACAGATGCAGACCTTTGCCCTGTGAAAGTTGTTTTTTCTTCTCTTTTGGTCACACAAGTAAATCCTTCTAAATCGCTTTTCTTCGCACACACACACACACACACACACACACACACACAACAAAGGCCACCAGGTACACCCTTCTGTCACCCAATCTCCCCTAAACAACACACCTCACTGTTCAGACCTGCTCCCACCAAAGCTGCAATTATATGAGTGCTGCCTAAAATGCCTTGAGCACTTGCACCATGTATTCAATTCTCTCTCTTCTAATTACCACTGCCGCAGGACAGGTGAGGAGTCAGGGCTGATAAGATCTTTTCTTTTTACCTGTAGCCAAAACACACACGCACAATTACCCACACAAACACCTACAGTTAGGCCAAGATACACACTCTAAGGCACCTGAAGTGATTTTCCTTTCTAATTATAATCTTCCAAAAAATGTTAAGAATCTGCTTTCAGATGAAGTTGTGCTTTGAGTAGGAAGTTTTGTGGGGGCAGCTGGGCGACTGAAGTCTTTAAAGGTGTGGTGTTTTCTCTTCAAGAGAGGAAAGGTCATTTGGCATCTTGATAGATCAATTTCTAATAAATGCAAACTCTGGAAAGTGGATACAATTTTTTTATTACTAATAAAGAATAATTATAATCTCACTAAAAAAAAAATCTAAAAAATGTTGTTTTTTTTTCTCCTGTTGTTTTTTTTGCTCCTCTGACAGGTATTTTATTATTATATTATATTATTACCAAAAATTCCTTTATCATGATGCCTTTAAAAATGAGAAATGAGTCGACCACATAAAGTACCAAAGATAAATGGCTTGACAAGTGAGTTCCATGAGAGGATATTTGAGTAATATTAAAAGATATGCAGAATATCTTAAATGTGCTTTGCGGGTCATCAGTCAGCTGTGAACCCCTTTTCGACAGACATGGAAGGTGACAACAAGCACTTAACAGCACGTAAACAGTGTCTACGTGATGATCTATCGCCATGAGTAGTTTGAGAGTAAAAAGAACCATTTGTAGCCATAATTATCATTTATCACTGGCACCGCCAACAGGGATCCGACTGCACTGTCAAGTAGATACAGGTAGAGATCTTAACATCGTGTACAGAGAAAAGAAAAGAAAAACTCTTTTCTTTTACTCTCTCCTGTTATTCAGTAATCTGATCTTCCTATCCGCAGGCTCCAAAACAGACAGGTAGAGAGCTGGTGACACTGCATTAACCTCTTCCCTCAGTGCTGAAGCAGTTAAAAAACATAAATGAGAGATACCAGATTTTAATCTTCTCTTCACAGGCTACGTATCTGAGCTCTGCATAAGCAGAGAATGCATTGTTTCTCACACACAATGGGGATATGCGTCACTTATTGACAGCTTGCATTAATGTACAGGGCAATCACCTGGGATTATTTCTTAAGTGCCAACCCTCTCTCCCTGTCCCCTCCACCCACCCAATACCACAGCGTACGTCCCTCACACTTCCTCCCTCTGTGCTTATTATCTTTTCATATTGCTCTCTGCTTCAATACCTTCACGGCTGGCACAAGTCTCAACACTGCTGCTAAGCCACAGATTAATGATTAGGGCATTACTCAGCTCGTCTCTGTTTTTCTCTCTGGTTACACCTCCCTTTCTCCTCCTCCTATCCCTCACTTATCCAAATTCTGTCCCTTCGATTCCAGTGCCAAACAGTACTTAACTAACACGACTCCTTAGAGAAAACTGGCTGAGAATAAAAAGTGGTGGTGGTGGTGGGGGGGGGGGGGGGGCATCAGACTGCTCACCAGCTACTCAAGACACAAAGACATAAGACACAAACTCACCGAAGGCAGCAACTTTGATGAGGATAGCATGGAGGTCAGCTGATATAATCTCAGAGAGCAGGGACTGTTGGTTTCGGCGCCACAGGTAGGCCAGGGGCTGCAAACCTAGCCGCAAACATCTGGGAAGTGGGAAAGCAGTAGGTTGTAGAAAAAGCAGAAGACACAAAGTGGTTACTCCACTGTAAAAATAAAAGAGCTGAGAAAACACCAAATCATCTGTTTAGTGAGCTTGAAATTTTAAGTTGACTCAAATGTTTGGTCACATGGTCACTGCAGACAGATACAGTATATTATCCTTTTACATTTCTCAGTTTTAAGTCAGTTCTTCATTTGACATGAAAAACTTAACAGCTGCAGCTGTTGGATGCACTTTGTACCAAAATCAGCACATTGAGAACATGCAAGGCTGCTCAAAGTGACCTTGTACTGCACCAAGTGTAAGGGGCAGGGACTGAATTCACTACTAATCTTCATCACAGTTCACACTGTTTTCATTATTATGAAAAAAAAAGCAGCCATTACTTAATAAATATCACAAACACAGGGAAGGTTACCACCATGAATGGGCTCTTCAAAATACAAATAGAAGAGTTAATGAAGTGTTTTACCTCATCAACGATGCATGCTGGGAAGTATGCTAATTTTGTTTCTTTAAAAACTTCATTCAATAAGTCGAATGAACCCTTAGCAGTTCCTTCATTCAAATGTAGTGGTCTGAAAACTACAAAAAGCTAGACATTCTAAGTTGAATGAATATGAAATGAACAAAGTTTGTATTACATATAATGTTTTCCAATGTACAGTACACCAAAGGTTTTGCTGAGTAAACTTGTAATTTTGAGTTCTGACAAATCTTAAATTTTTGTCTATAGTACCTATTCATTAAGTGAAGTATAGGTTAACAATATTAACTGTCCATTACAGCCCACTGATAATTGAAATTTCAAAGATTCACCCTCCAAATAAACTCCTTTGTACCTCACTAGCTATTGCCTAGTTAGTGCAACATTGACAATATTTAACATTATCAGCTGGAAAAAGTAAATGGAATAACAGTGGAAGTCTGTCACATAGCCTTTTCTTTTCCAGAACAACTTCAAAGACAAATGGACTGGGCACTGTCTCCATTTGCAGGAAAGCTGCCACCCTAATAGGCCCACAGCACATGCTCCCACCTGCCACCACTGCTAGTGGCTTTATTCAAGGAGAAGACAAAAGCAAAACATTCCATCTTAAGCTGTGGCTTGTCTGTCGCATAAACTCCCCATGAACCACACACATCCACAGTAGGTAACTGGAGCCAAAAGGTCTGCACGCTATTGTCTCCTGCTCAAAAAATGCCTAAGATGTTTATGTGTACGCATCTAGCGTGTATGAGAGGAGGGACTGTTGACTGACAGCAGGATTTGTTAATAAGAAGACAGCTTTTGCACTGCAGTGTGTCTAGTCAGCACAAGTTTAGAAAAGGAGAAACCAAAGAGAGAGGACCAAAAAACAAGAGAAAGAACAAAACAAGAAGAAGAAAGACAGATGGGATTCTGTGTCACAAGGAACCCATCTCATCTTTCTTAAGACTGTTGTGTTTCAACCCTAAAACATGTTTTTTATATTTACAAAATCATGACAATTGTGATTAACAGTTTCAATCCTTTTTTTGAAATCGTTGCTCCATAAAAAGAGAACCACACCATAGAATCAAAGCTAGTTTAAATAAAATTGCTTTACCAAAACTCAGTGTGTGTATGTGTGTTTAAACAAAACTCACAGTGAGGTAAAGACTACAGAGGATGTAGGCTTTTCCTTCAATGGACCACAGTGTTTAGGTTGAGAGGCCTAAATGCAGATTGTGTATTTCAGATTTAAAAAAAAAAGTGTGTGTGTGTGTGTGTGTGTGTGTGTGTGTGAGACCCACACATTTTCCACACGGACCCTCTGGTAATCGGACAGAATGGCCCCTACAGACACTGCCTCAACACCTTCCTTTTCCTGTGGGGAGGAAAAGATGGAGGAAACTTAACCACAAAGCTTTCTTGACTGCTCCATTATACAGTGTGGCCAACATGCACTGTAACTGCAACATGATGCCAATGTCCCATGGGGCTCCTTGTTCCTGGTTGACTGTGCTCAACCTGCAGTCGTAGTCCAGAGTGAACAAACCCACACAAACACATGTAAACATAGACGCACAGAGATTGAAACAGACAAAGAAAGCAGATTCCTGATGGTTCTGTCTTTTCACTGGATCACAGTCCTGTGGGGATATTTACATTCTAGTTGTAACAAGGCCTTTTTGGTCCAGCCTTTATCCTCTGGAGGTTTTGCACGCAGGGCACTGCTAGAAAACGTGTACATGTGTCCTACTGAACGCACTGGCACCACGCCCAGATGAAAGACAGAACCATAGCAACAACCTCAAGTATCAGCGGAGCATTGCGTCTTAGAGTGGCATGTATCTTTTAATATTCCTGAGGGCTAATGAAATTGCTTTTCATATCATATTCATATTTCAGAAACAGTGAGACAACTATGTACTCGAGAGATACTGACACAGCCTTGAGAAGCGTTCAATCTTCTCTCGCAAAAGCAGGCCGGAGCTGGAGTGACAAACGCAAACGTGCAAGCGAGAGCTGCACGCTCACACACTTATGTACACTGACATACATGCACAACCCACTTCTCAACCTCCATGCCCCTCCCGTACTGGCACACACCTGCGGATTCATTAGAACATTACATGGGCTGTAATTAGAATAAGAGGCAAGCGTAGAACCAGTGGAGGGATGCACAAGTCTCCAGTAAATTACCTTGTAGCCATTATCAATTTCCCTGGCTACTGGTCCTTAAGATAACCCCCAACCCCTCCTTCTCCCTGTGGTCCCTTCCTGCAATTTTTCTCTGCCTGATAAACATGCTGATTAAAGCGAACAGCGTGTAAACCTTTGATACTTTCCTAAATGAAATCCATGCCCTGCCTGGGGCTTGATGCTGAGCTGCGTCGCAATGTGCCTCACACATACACACACACACACACACACATAGGCGTGCCAGCTAATCAGATAAAGGATGTGCTCTGTGTGTATGTGTATGGGTGTGTGCATGGATGTGTGTTGTGTTAACAGTGCAGCCAAGGATGTGAGGCATAAAGGCAAAGCTAAACACACACAGGCAACAGCTAGAATTGAACTCTGCTTGACCTAAGGTTAAATACCAAGATATCTTAAGAACCTGGGATTCAGTACTCAAGTTTTAATATTTCTCCAATGTGTCCAACACAGAAATATACAACACAGTCAATTCTACTGCCCAGTGACAGTAATTAAGTCAGACTGATAACATTTCAGGCCTGCACAGAGAGAAGGGGGCTGCAGGCAGTGTCATGTAATTCTAGGTAAGCCTCAGGGCCAGCACTCTATTCTAATGCAATGATAACCTTTTCCCTAAATACAACTGTCACTTCCTAAAGAGGCAAATTAGGAGGTAAAGAGTGGGATGGGGAGAGACAGAGAGAAAGGAAAAGTGATAAGAAAGAGAGAGTGTTGAAGGAGTACGCTACATCAACACCAATTTAGTCCCTTGACTTTCCTTTGACCAGACTTAGCCTGACGGAATGAGAGAGCATCAGAGCGACAGTGGAAAAAATAACTTGTGGTTCTACCTCTCTGTCTCCTTTCTCTTTGGAGGGAGACTGTTGCACGTACTTGTGCTTCTGAGGTTCGACTCAGCCTCGATCAATTAGATGGCTACATTACATCATCCAGTCCTATAATACCCAGGCATACTTGCCACTAATGATAACACAAGACAAATTTCTCAGACATCCCCTTGTTTTCAGTGGCGACTCTAGCTACTAGACCTTCTGGCAAACAGCTTTGGAAAATGATTATTTTTGGATGGGGTTATGTTTTTGTCGCTATTATAGCAATCATCAGGAGACAAGCAGGA
>NW_018128021.1:471468-473590 GCF_001952655.1 Monopterus albus | reverse complement strand
AATGGTGCTATGGGTATGATTTTACAAATACTTTCTCATCCTCTGTGGGAAAGGTAGGATAATTTACTGTGAAGAACGGGCATATGAATGCATAGCTCTGAATTGATGGATACTATGGGAATTGTTCCTTGTGTATTCATAGTGCCATAAAAATATGAACTTTGATTTTATGGTAGCAGAAGAATTTATCAAAATTGTTTATAGTAGGAATACCTGATAAAGCAACAAGGTAGCTCATGAAGCACAGTAGAACAATAAAATCTTTAGAGCTATCTGGCTAAACGACTGCATTAGATGCTAAAATAACAATAAATCAAGGCAGAGGTCATCCAGACTCCTGTGACCCACAAGCCACTTTTCTTTCTTCATGACTGCTGGCACAAGATTTGAGAAAGGGCTCCCTCCCTGCCCCAATTCCAAGTCGCTTTTCTATTTTCAACATTTAATGACCCCAGTTCACAAAATGAAGGTTTACCTGTTCAAGGACCCGTGGCCCTGCATTCACTCACGCACAAAGCAGGACTAATTCTGACGTGGCAGTGTGCAACAGTGCAACTCCCTGGCAGCCCAGTCAGAGGCAGACTAAACAAAGGCCTGCCTGGCTTCCCCAGTCTTCTCCAACAGGCAGAAAAGCTATAAATGAGGATCTATGGCCCAGAGAAATGGAAGCCCTCAGTCCCCCCCAAGCCATGTCCATCAGGGTACTTAGCCCCATGCAGTCATTAACTTCTGTTACTAATTGTCAAATTCATTAAGCTAATCCTTCCCCCACATCCGGATGTCTCCTGTGGAAATGAATAGAGATGGCTGAGTTATTAAGATGTCAGCTGTACAGAAGATTAAGGCCAGCAGACATGCTCTACAAAGAAAGGATACGGCCATTAAACTCTATATCAAGGTAGTGCGTGTGATACACTTTGTAATTATATATACATTCATCTTACTAAGGGAATCAAAGAGTGGTGCATAAGTATTCACAGTCACAGACATGCCTCTGGGTCAAGATATGTATCTGCCCTATAGATACATACAGTACATGTCAATCATAAAGCAAAGAATTAAGCGTAGGAATGCGACTATTTCACCACCTCTCAGCTTTAGTCTAGGTAATATTCAACAGTCAACCTTATTAACAGCAATGAAGGCAATTAGGAAGCCACGAAATATTAAAAATCCAATATTCATATTCAGATGGAATACATCAGAATCCTCATTAGCTCTCTCTCAATGGCTGTCACAATGAGATCTTAATTATACACCCTAACAATACAAAGCTCCATTTTACAAAATGGTGGGTTTCCAAAATGCCTGCTTCAGCCTTTTCTGATGAGTGGGAAGTCAGAGCTGGCGGATCTTTACAATTACAGACATAAGGCCACATATTTCCACTATGAAATCCACTGTTTATCGAGTCCACTGATGTATTTTCTGTTATATTACAGCCTCGTGTATGCACTCTTGTGTGTGATGGCAGGGAGGTGAGGAAGAACACAAGGTGGAGAAATTAATTAAAGTAGTTTGAATGACAGTTTGCTCAAGGGCGCTGTTGTACCATCACATATTCTCAATTCCTGCATCCACAGTGTCATATCAACACTGCTTCTAACCGCACGCCCTCCAAGCCCTTCCCTCCACCACTCCTTCTCCTCATCATCTCTCTCTTCCAGGATCCATCAAATAAGTGACTGTACGCGACATGGTTTTAATGTTCTCTCCATCAGATCAGCTCCGGGTCTGCTGTAATGTAATGGGATTGTTCTCCCCTGTTCCCCTACATGGTGGGAACATGGAAAGGGGGGGTTGGGCCTTGTTGTACCAGCTCAAGTAAATGGAGTACAGGGGATTGGGCCGGCTAGGGTCAAGCGAATGTGTTTAATATAATGCAGACATAGTCCCGTGCCGTGTTGGGCTGTCCTGACAACTCAGACATGCCAAACTGACAGGAAGCTGAGGGTGAGCTTAGTAGGAGGAGACACTGCTTATTTGTTTTAAATCAGCTTTCTCATTATGATTCAGTACAGACAGTTACACTCCAAGGTGACTCCCAGAGTTGGTAAAGGAGTGATAGCAAGTGGAAGAGGTGTCCACATGGCACAGGATGGATGAATTATAATAGTCCAGG
>NW_018128021.1:460139-471400 GCF_001952655.1 Monopterus albus | reverse complement strand
CAATGTCAAATCCATCAAAATAAAACAACAAATGGACACACAGGCTTAGCAAATGTCTTTGTAATACAAACAGCCAAAACCTTGTTCTAAAAGGCTTTTTAGAGACATTCCCTTTGGTAAATTGGTGGGGTTGTCTGTTTGAAGCAGCTGTTGAAAGACTGGCTCTTCCTTTGTGCTTGTGGATGAGCTGCTGAGATGACTCATCATGTGTCAGTCCTCAACCATACAGAGTGGTAAAATAAGAAAAACAAACTGCTCACAAAAGCCAGCTGTTCACAAACCTACTGACCGCTTCCTGAGATAATACAGGTCAGAGTTACAAGAAGGGAAGAGAGAAAGCAGAGTAGACTGAAGCATTTTCCTCCTCTTACGCTGCGATGCAGGTGTGACCAGCAAACAGAAGGTATGACATGGGACATTATGTCATCATTGTAATGAGTGAGGGACACTTGATAACCAAGTGAAATGACCAATGAGTGGCAGGCTAGTGTGTATTGATTTGGGTCTGGAAAAGCTGCAGAAAATGTTTCCACGGAGGTATTATTGCAGTTTTTTTCATGGCTGAGCTCAAATTTGTGCCGTTTCCTAGCCCTAAGTTTACACACACATACACACTCTTTAGTCTTGGGATAGTGATTCATTTACAATGACGGAGCTGTTTTCAGCAACAGAGCCTGAGCATAAATATGCCATGCTACACAGCTGGAACATGCAGAAATTCATCAGCGTTAAAAAGTAGAGAGATTAACATTTCATGAGTTTCCTCTCAGATATATATGGTTACGTAAATACAGGCCCAGCCAGTAATCAAGCAGGGGGAGAAAGGGCCTTGGCCAAAGCAAGCACAAAAGCCCTAGTTTCAGCAGGCCAAGGACAAGTAGGCTTTCCATATCAACACGTATGGAAAACTAAATGTTGGGAAGCAGTGGGGAGACATAAGGCCATTTATCAATGTACTGTATGTCCAGGAATACTTGCAATTCTGATATTAGTTATTATTGGTATTTTTAAAAAATGCAATATTTGAATTGTTGTTTCGACATTAAATTGTCACTGTGTGTCTACTATCAGTTTGGGTTTTTTAGATAACAGAAAATCATGTAACGTCTTAACATTCAAGGTCACGCTACTCACCATTAAAGGTTAAAGTGTTCCAAAAAATAAGCATCAACTGTGGTTTTCTATGGGGCATAAAAATATGATCATAATCCCAGCTCTATCAGAGCAACATTTCCACTTACCTGCGGTAAGAATATGTGAGTATCTGAAAGAGTCACATGCCACAGAGCAGTAAACTATAGTTGCTTTGCATGGTCCATAAAAACCACCTACTCCACAGGGTGTATGCAAGCGCACGTACTGACATACATGAATATACACACGGTTATGCACTGGCTGACAAACACATACACACACTCTTCAAAATGTTAATGTTTTTCTGGAGAGGTCAGGTTCCAGGCTTTTGGCATCCCACTCCTCCCCCTTTCCTCCCCAGGGAGAGACTAAGGGAAAATATAGCAGTGATGCTAGTTTAACCCACTCTCAGGACTCCAGACAGTGTTTTTCTACTTCTGGTTATGACTTTAGCCGCGGGAGGTGATGAGGCCTGCCACAAATATTTCTTGAGGGGATTGGTTCACAAAACAAAACATAAAGGCCCTCTTAATTTTGGAGTAGATGAATGGCAGGAGTTCAAAGACATAGCACTATTCAACAGCTGTCTGCAGTATTTGGTGTGACTAACTGTTGATACTGGTGAGTTTAAAAGGTTTTATTACATGTCCAACCTCCTCCATTACTTCAGTTTTTCTTAAATGGCGGGATTATCCTTCACACTTTTACACAGCTGAAGAGTAAAAACAACTGCCAGAACCCAAATGGAGCACTGAGCTTGCAGTGACTTGGAAAAAAAGAGAAGAAAGCACACGGTGGTAAAAAGCATTTTCAGAGGGTGACATGGATGTAACAAGATCTCTGATGATCAAAAGTAGCAAATGTTTCGAAAAGAACACTCAAATGCATTTTGAAGAACAAAATGACAACAAATATTGGAAAAGAAATCAAATTTGGTCAAAAAATTATCACATATTCCCTTAATTTTTAATATGAAAGACGAAACACAAGAAAGAAATTGTAGTAATACAATGTCCATAGTCATTTATCTACATCAACGCATAATAACACATTAAGGCCAATTGCTCACATAACCTCTAGATGCATAAAATTCATCCAACATCAAAATAAAATCAGCAAAAAAGACCATAAACACATGCATGTTCTTCATTGGAACAATGTTCAACCAAGCAGTGGCAATAGTGGCTCATGCCCTTGGCAAGGCGAGATAAGGCTATCAACTTCCATCATCGCTAAACAAGATTGAGCAAAGTACATTAAGCAGAAAAATACAAACAAATTACAAAGGCTTGAGGCTAGGCTCTTTATCTAATGTTTGTGGGGACTGTTAGCGGCAGTTGGAGGGAAATGGGCCTGCATCTAATAGATCCTGTCCCACCACTTCCACACGGCCGGCGAACAATACACAGCACCATTATCTCAACGCTAATGCTATCCTTCCTCATGTGCAAAACAAGCGTGCAATCTCAACCCTACTGCCACTGTGTCGACCAACATAAATACAAGCACTCTCAAACTAAAGGAAAAGATAACAATGGCTAGATAGAGAAGCGAGACACAGACAAAGCTCTTTGAAGAAATTTATACTAGGTCATGCTGAAACATATACAGTAAGGAGGCTGAAAATGTTACATAAAATTGACCAAGTGTTTATCCGTGTTTTAGTGTTTTATACTGCTTGTAAGCTAATTCCAATAACACCATTTACAGGTCTCTCTGCACCACAAACCAGCTTCACCAAACTCGAATTAGCTTTGCTATTGATCTGATCTCCTAAACCCTCGCTGTGACCCCAGAGGTCATGATTTATGTATAAAGCAGCTTTTTAAAGAAATCCATTTTCTTGTTGAGCCCCCAACGCAGCACCGTGCCAGTAATCAGAGAAGAGCTGTGTGTTTGATTTTGCCCCCCAACCCCTTTCCTTCATAGTTCACACCCCTCCTCAACGACTTGTCTCACAACACCTCAACTCCCTAATCAATACCACGGAGCTCCCGGTTCAACTGGAGATTCCTCCACCTGCCTGCCAGACAGCAAGCCTGTCCTCCTCCTCCACTCTGCTCCAGTCTTTCTCCTCACAGCGGGATACACCTCCACCAGGGCAGTTCAGGGTTTCTGAAGGGTCCGGATGAAAGTGTGACAACAACACAATGAAGACAAAGATGCCAACAGAAGAAAGACAGAAGGAGTGAGGGAGAGGGGAAGAAAAAGAATGTTTGGACTTGTGGACAGACTGCATCTATGTTCTCTAAGGGCCCCATTCTTATCTGCAGATGTCGATAACAGAGCAGCGGCAGAAACTAAAAACGGGGGGGTAATAATTACGGTCAGAAGGAGCAGGGAATAGGCAAAGAGTGTGTGGTTGCTTAAGGATTATCGCACTAAAAACAAGGTGTTTTAACTGACACAAACGGAGAGGAATGTTTCAAAGGCCAGAGGTCTCTGTGCACATCTCTAAGATCTCTAAGGTTATTTTTTTCTAGAAGGAAATAAAACACTGCTTGGGTGAAAGCTGGGTGTCAACTGGCCCACAATATTATCTATCCAAAATATAAAAGAACTTCAAAAAAAGTGTTTCTGAAAAGTCGACTACATTACAGGATAGATAATTAGATTTGAAAGTTACATTTCCATCGTTCTCAAAGCTGGGTCTCAGTACGACAGAGATGTCACAGTGCTGCTAATTAGAGCTGGCAGAAAGGAACGTGCGCGTAGATATCATCTATTGTTCCTCATCACTCTAATGAGCTTAAATGTCTTTGCCTTTATTCATCAGCTCAAAGGTTGCCGAGTTGCTTCCATAGAGTCGTAATCTTTTTCTATATTGTCTACTACTACATCAAATGATTGAGGTTCTAGTTAAATCTTTCCAAAACCCGTTGCCATTTGTGCCATATGGACTGTGCTACTTTCAAGACACAACTTGTGTTGTAAAATGTTCTCTTTGCTGAAAGCCACCTTGAAAGGAGAACTGTCTGGTAAAAATTGAATTAACAACTAATAATCTATCTACTTGTGTGCACCATTAATTCATTTGCAGTTTGACTTGGTGGATGTGAAAATAGATGAGAGCAGCAAGAGAACTGTTTCCTACCACAGAGTGCTGAAAAAAGCAAACTGGGCAAAAAACAAGTCAGAGGAGTGTGAGGAGAACAGAGACAGACCTGTTAATCACGTAACAGAGGCCCAACTTGACCTGACCTTGAACACACAAGCTTGCGTGTGCACACAAGCAGGGTCGCAAGGCACAAAGAGCCACTGTGTCGGGTCACCGAGCACAGTAAGAGGGATAAAGGACTTGAGGGATGTGATAAAACTAATATGAGGGGTTCTGCAGGCCTTCGGGGGGACTGGCGTTACAGCCAGGGGTGACTGACACTGCTGATCTGTATCACACATCAGAGCAGATCAGCGTGTGCACACAAGCAGGGTCGCAAGGCACAAAGAGCCACTGTGTCGGGTCACCGAGCACAGTAAGAGGGATAAAGGACTTGAGGGATGTGATAAAACTAATATGAGGGGTTCTGCAGGCCTTCGGGGGGACTGGCGTTACAGCCAGGGGTGACTGACACTGCTGATCTGTATCACACATCAGAGCAGATCACAACAGAGGAAAGCCCCCCAGCCACACATTAAGTATGGATCCAAAATCTACAGTATAAGCAGAACTGAAGGAGAGATTTCTGGAAAAAGAGAATATTAATCTATTTAGCTTTGAGCAACAAATCAAATTGGAGCGATTTCTCTTTATATGTTTATTTACTGGGTTGCATTTGAAGCCCGGGCAGAGGACAAAGGACACAAGGACATCATCTGTTCTATGAAAAAAAACACCCTTACAGCCAGAGATGTACAAAACTGCACAACCCTGCCCCCAATGACAAAACTGTTCTCCCCCTCAAAGAACAGGTTCAAAGATCAGCAGCTAGCAGGATGGGATGCTGTGGCTTGCATGTCTATCAGGTTACACACTTCAAAGATGCACTGCCACACACAGCCAGTGATCAGAGCAGAGGGGCCAAGGACAGGGCCACATTGTCATTCTGCCATTATCACTACTGCCAGAGGATGGACGGATCATTTCTTCTGGTATAAGCAGGCTTTTTTTTTCCTCTATCAACAATGGTTCTGAAGAATATGATCTCTTCCTTTGAATCTTGTGAATGGCTCCAAACATTCTCCGAGAGGCCAAAGTATAGAGTCTTTGGTTTGTCAGCTTCTGGGACTGAGCCATAGATGGCACTGTTGGCTCATGCTGCGAGTTTGTTTCCAGTATTGCAAAGGAGGAGGGGGAGGGAAGAATATCCACTTAAAACTCATCAACTACGGATCTGAGAAAAAAAAAACTTTCATCTATGCTCAAGTGTCATTTGCCAAATATAATCTTGTAACTTCTAATTAATTCAAACTGCTGGAAAGAATCTTTCAAAATATCACACTTTCCAAACAGAACATTTTTTTTCATGCTAAAACTGTTCTTTTCCAGTAAGGATGACTTAACGGCTCATTATCAAAAGACGTGTTTTTTCTCTCTCTCCTTCTCTCCCCTCATTTATTTCCCTCACTAATCAACAACACTACAAAATTTATGGTGAAAAAAGTTTTTTTTTAGAAAATTTAAATTGTAAAGTAGGCCTATGTGTTGAACATAACTGAAGGTGACCATAATCTGGCTTTTTAAGAGGAGATTTGAGATGCTTTGAAAGAATTGCATGAGTGTTAAATTACAGAGAATTCAATGAGTTCCACAGTGTGGAACAAATGGTACAAGTTAGTAAAAATACCCATTAGTGAGAATGTCAAAAAAGCAACTACAGAGAAGTGACTTGAAATTTGAGAAAGGAAAATTGTATTCTTATGATGACATCACTCAGTGAGAAAGAAAGGAAGTCTGTTGTTTATGGTTCCAGTCTGTTGATGACTGTAAAAGGGGTAAACAGGGACACACACAACTGGAGGCCTGTTGGCCTGTGAAGGCCCCATGGGAGTCCAACTACCCTGTTCTGCAGCCAGTCTGACAGGTGAGGTCAGACCAGAGAAGCCCTGGAAAAGGGAAATTAACAGCCCTTTGCAATTAGAGCTCTGACCACAGGCAGACACGGTGTATTGCATCACATACCAGAGAGATGTCCACTGTTTGACTTAAATGCTTATGAGAGCCCAAATACCACAGGTTCGATTGTATGTATGTGCATACTCACAAAAAACACACTAACAAAGAACTGTCTCATAGAGCCACATGTGTTAAACCATCTATTTAACCAAAAGATGACAAAGAAAGTCAGGCAGAGGGCACGAAACGCCCTGAGGCACGATAACTGGCCCCTGCCATTCAGGCAGTGTGTGGACATGCAGGGGCCCTGGAGCAGCCCTCAGCTCTGGATCAACATGTCTCCACATAGACCTACAAGAAGAACCATAACCACCAGCCAACTCCAATCTCTACAACACACTCCTATCCATCATCTCTTAAAAAGCTCTTGAATGTTAATGCTGCAAGCTAAAATGAGAGGTTGGGGGGCAGTGAAAGCTATACTGTACCTGCTGTTGAAGTGTGCGTCCAGGGTGCTTTCTCATGGCTGCAGGCGGACAGGTAGGCAGGCGGTACCTGCTGTGTGTTAAACACACACGCAGTTGTCTCAAACCTGTCAGTCACTCACCCTGTACCACACTGGACCACCGAGGTCTCATGCATAATTTGGCATCAAATGAATATTTTCTCAGTGTCCTGGCACAAGTGGTATTTGATGAAATATTAATTTGGTGATTAATTTTTGCCTTTGATCTTCTGTCAAGTGAGATGAAAAAAAAGAAGAGAACTTTTCCTGTGAAGCTGGTTGTCCAAGGGCACCTCACTCAAACTTCATACATAAAACTTTGTTAAACGGATACAACAGACACACAGTTTTCCAAAAGTGAGATAAAAGGAAAACTTACTCCATTTTGACAGTGAAATCAAGATATACTAAATAAGACAGACTAAAAGCACTAATTTGCTTTTTAGTCTGTTGAGCAGCTTGGTTACACTTTAGAACAGGTGCTAAGGGGCATTAGTGTACAGCAGGCCAGATGAAGCTCGACAAACAGCCTCTTTGAGACAGTGCTGATGGGCACCTAAGTGACTCTGAATCCATAGAGAATGACTTGTAAGGCATCTCAACAGAGTGGCATATGTCATCAACCTTAGCTGAGTTGAGACGTTTAGTAGGTAAGCATATAAGCATATGTCACTGGTGGCAGGGAGGGAATTAAAATGATGATACTTTATGCACAATGAAGCAGTGCAACAGTGAGTTCATATATTTGCGGCATACTACTGTGATTAAAATTCACTATTTAAGTAAAATATGTAACTTGTTGCTTCAAATGTGAAAATAAAACAACTCTTTTTCCAGATTTATGTCCAGATGCTTAATGAGATGTGTTCATTTTTGCTTTGCATTTTGGGAGAGGTTTCGGTACAATCGCTCCTCTTCATTTTTTTCTTTTTTGCATATACTGTATGTGTATATGCTAGTTTGCGTATACATATGTGAATATCTGAGTGCACATATTATATCTTTTAAATTGCTGTATTAAAATGTACATACACCAGAAATACATAAACCTATTAAAAATATATACTATAAAGTAGTAAAATATGTGTATGTGGAAAATAGCAGTGGCTAAGTTCCTTGAATATTAAGGCCTTTTGTTCAAAACCCAAAGGTTAGAATAATAAAATCCTTTACTGTATCTGAGGCCTACCTTGACAAGGTGCAGCAGCTTATACAGATCCTCCACCTCATCCCCCTCTGTCTCACTGTAGTGTCTGCTGGTGTCTAAGCTGGAGCCCTGGATGGTTCGTCTGTACAGGGGCAGATCCATGGCTTCAGCATACAGCTCTATGGCCTGGTGGCCTACCGTCTGGTACATGTAACTGTCCAGCTCATCTGTGGCACGGAGAAAAAATGTGTAAGTGTCTGATGACAAGTCATTTACCACATGTTTGAAAAAAAGATAATTAGATAATTATACTAAAATCCATAGGATATGATGTCAATTCTCTTTGAAATAACAAAGGCTAAACAAACAAAATTAGGGCTATAACCCATCATTATTATTATTATTATTATTGATACAGCTGCAGATAATTTTCATTTTAGTGTGTAAACTGACATATTGTGGCTATTGCAATCATCAAACTATAGTGCCAGGAATGAACAAGAAGACATTCACAAGTCAAGTCATTCAAAACTATGTACTGGAGAGAGTCATAGCAGCATTACAATCCATGCAGGCCTAGATAAAATTAAAAAATTTTAAAATCAAACTTGCTTTATTAAAATAAATATAAACCGAGTCTGAGATCACACTAGGGTCATACAGGGAAACCTCTGTGTACTGTATGAGGATTTCTGCAAGAGAGCACTTCTCAAAGTGATACCTCCCCTAATCTATAAAGAGTTTCAAAATCACTATGTATATTTTTTCCATATTTATTTACATGATAATTTTAAACTTAAGTTTCTTCTTACAATAACAGTACACACCACAACATTCACTTGTTACAACCCAGCCATGTAGCATGTCTGTATATCTAGACTGGCCCATATAAACCAGCTAGCCCCTGTGGATCACAATTAAACCCCGGCGCAGCACCTGTGTGAGCAGGACGCAGGTTAGCGAGAGCTACGATCCGGTGCCCAGCAGCAACACACTGCATCATGTTGTAGCAGCTGTCTTTGCCCCCACTGGAACACAGTATGAGAAATAGGCACAAGGGTAAAGCTGTGTTTTGACTCATTAAAATGCAAACCTACATTACAGTATCAGGGGTATACAGTTACACCTCAGCAGCACTAATATTAATTGATGAAGAACATGTTTGTATCTAGTGGAGGAGGATGCTCTATAAGGGTCTGTGCCCCAGGCTACTACAAAAGACTTAGGTGTTGCTTAGGACTATTGCACTAGCATTCTTAGGATTTATATAATTAACATGGTATATTCTGAATCTGAACAAAGTCAAAGGCGAAATATAACGCCTTTTGTCTACAAGGAACAAGTTATCCAGGGTTCGCTCACAGCAATCTATATGAAATTTACCATGCTAGCAGAAAATCATTGACAGAACTATGGTACAGTTAGAGCGAAGAAGCACGGTTACCTTATCAGCGCGACCACTTTCATCTTCTTATCCATTCCTTATGACTCTAATGACAACAAAGGTATATGCTCTAATGGTACAAAATGTGATAACACTGCTTAGTAGCCGGTGTATGTACACAACAACATGTGAGTCCTAGACTTCCGGGTTGCTAAAGGGCCCCTTTTTTATATCAAGAGGCCCTCGAAGATGCCTGACAGAAAACCAGCCCCGCTTCTCTTTCTTTCTATCCCATTCAAAATTAGGTTGTGCCTAACAGGTATTAGGGACAGTATTGACAAAGGCATGCTGTTGTCACTATACTAGCTGCACTATGATGAAAGACCCAAAGTGTTTAAAATAAATCACTGAAAAACGCCCAAGTAAGTAGGTGATAAATAAGAACAATATAATCAATGAAAACAAATAAATAAATGTATGCTATTTATATTTCTTATTTACTAACACAACAGCATATCCGACATAAACAACTGACTGCAGGCTGAACAGGTTTGTACGTGTGCTTTATTTTTTATTAATTACAAAAAAGCCACACATTTCAGATGTTACATGTGGAAACCATTTCACATGTTAGATTATAAGGCAGCAGAGTTTCACATGTTATACTGTATAGCCTACAGAAATAACATTTTATATGTGATGCATTAAAATATTTAAATGTGAGTTTTGGGCATTTCATATGTAAAATGTTATTTTACATGTGAACACATATATCACATTTAGCCTACTCTTTTCAGCTCCAATAACTCACATTAAAAGCAAATTTTGAGAAAGTGCCTTTTACCTATTATGCTATAACTTAATCTGCGGTACCTCATAACTCTACTTCTGACACTGGCATGCATTGCCTCTTGCCTCTCAAGAAAGGACCAAAAGTCCGTGCACTGGTATTCACACACAGGTTGTTCTTTTCCTGAGAGGGAGCCTTATATTGCTCAGAGGAAAGCCTTTGATACTCTTTTTTTTTTTTTTTTTTTGCTTTCTGTTGTGCCAGAGCAGAATAATTGCACTACATTTGTGTGCTTCCCTCACCTTCTACCCCTAAGCAGGCCAAAGGCAACTGATTTTGTTTGCGTGTACAAAACTGAATGAGACTTTCTTCATCCCATCTCTTTTAACTAGTTTGTCTTTTTTGTTTTTCTTTCGCTTTTATTTCATTCATCCTGAATATATGGCTAAATCTACAACCTGCAGATGAGCATCATTCGTGTTGTGGTACTGGCCAAGTACAAGGATCAGGTTTTGAATTAGTGAATATGCTCTTGATTTAGTGCACATTGGTGACTTGATATGATAGATTTTTTTTTATTAGAGTTTTTCAAGGTGAATAAATAAATAAATGATGCAGTGTTTCCAACTTAAGTATATTTTCTTTATCTTCTTTCTTCATTTACAGAACTTGATTTATTTAATATGGACCATTATGAATATAACCTAAACTTCTACAAAGTCTGACATATTTTATTTAATTTCAGCTGGACAGGTGATATTTATTGTCGGTCCTTGGGCAGGTAACAAACAGAAACTACAGATAAATCTGTAAAATAAATATTTCACAATGTATTGGAAATTTCATTTAACAGGATGTTCCTTAGACATGTTGGCTTGAAAAACTGCATTGTCTTGGCAAAAGCAGGCCATATCCGTCTGGATCTGGTTGTCCTTCAGTTTTGTAAACTCATTAATATATCACCTGTGTTTTCCAGTTTTGTGGATGATACTTTATAATGCAGCTTCACTGCCCCTGGTAATTTCCATTAAAGCCCGGGGCTATAGTATACGACTAATGCAAATTTCGTCACTTATCAGTTTTAATTTATGTAGTTTATTACCCAGACAAACAAAGAGGTGTGTTGTTCCAATTTTATTTGTGACAGCATTTTGCTGACATAAAAAAACATTTTATGTTCGTATTGTTGGTGCGATGGGGATAAAAAGTGTTGATGGATAGCTCAACTGAGACACAGCCAATGGACGT
>NW_018128021.1:442695-459981 GCF_001952655.1 Monopterus albus | reverse complement strand
TCTTAAAGGAGCATGTGCATATGACAGGTGATTTACACAGACACACAAACTAATTTTTGTTGCACAAGGACACAAAAACTTTGGGTGTAATGAGAAACTAAGGCCTCAAATCACAAGACAATAAATCGAGTGTCACAGAACAGGCCAGCCAAGGTTGCACGCTGAGTGGCCAGAATGCAAACACACATACACACCTCTGGTCCCTTAAACAACATGACAAAACAAGTACATATGCTCCACAGTAACAGAGTGGATAGCATATACTGGTTGTGAGTATTTTCACTGGCAATGTATCCAGACTAATAGCTCAAAGCTTATATTTCATAATATATACTGTAGGTTTCTTTACATTATATTGATTAAACATGCATCAGTAAGCAGACATAATTTGTATAAAACTTAAAATGCTGTGATGTTTGAGTGTCTGGATGACTAAAGAATCTGTAAAAGACGCTGACCCATTTGTGCCAAAAAGAGGCACAAAGTTTTGTTTATACTTAGTTTTGAATATACTTAGGGTTAAGTTTCTGTTTAAAAAGATGATGAATATTATTAGTTTAGACAAACATATGTCTGACAATATTACTACAAATGTTATAGCATTACATTCTGTGAGAAACATGGAATGAGAGAAACGTCAGATGAATGTGAACAGCAAACTTTGGTCGAATAATCCCAATTTCCTTTAATTTAACAAAACAGTAGTAGCTGCTGTCCAAAAGAACTTTCTGCTACACCTCAAGCCAATATACAGTTCCTATTTTGACTTTATGGAAGACACAAATTGGATTTGAATTTTTCCTGTAATTTGGTTTTAAGTTTCAACGAAGCTGCAAACAAAGGGCACGAAGAATGACGTGCCAAATTCAACCTTTTGCCTGGAACATCTGGCAGTCCAATTTCCATATTGTTTTCCTGGACCTCACAGTTTGAATCATAGTCTATCCAAATGTCAGAGGTAGATGTTCAAAGTGTTAACTTTCTTCACTGTAGTGGAATGAGCAAAACAAAAAAATCATGCTAATAGAAATTACGTTCATTGAGGGTTTATGACAGCCAAATATTATTTTAAGCTGTGATAAATTTGCATGCAAGTGAGCAACTGTTGAAAGCAGCCCTGTGTATTCTTAAATCTGCTCCTCTTTGGTGTTGCCTCCATCAGGGGCTCATTTTCCAAAGAACTATCAACATAATGATACCTCTTTAGGGCCTAACCGCATCCAAATCAGTTAGTAAACAACCCAAACGGGGATCTGTACACATTTTTACAGACAATTAACTGTTATCACGAGGGGCCCAAATGGATTAGTAGGCTCATTAATGTCTGAGGCTAATCGGTCCTTGATTGGAAATGTGAAATAAAGTTGTCGTTTGATCCAAATTGTGTTTGATCATGACACCGTCCTTAACAATAACCCCAGTCTGCAAACAGTAATTGAGTTTTTATTCTTTTTTCTAACTCCCCCAGTGATAATCTGGCTCTTACCCTGGTTTCATTTAGCTTCTAAACAACATAAGGCATTAAAAAGGATGAAAAATGTCTTGCCTCATAAGCTCCTGCTCTTTTGTGAAAGCCCTAAAATCATTTTGCTGATACTATTATTTGGTTTTCAAAATAATAAATATCCCTTTCAGAGCCATTTCAGAATGGTGCTGATTCAGTACTGCTTGTATTTATATCTCATATTTGATCCAACTTGAATTGATTTGGCACCCATTTAATTAAGGGTGTTACAATATATCAGCTCTGTAATATATGATGACATGCATTTGTAAATAAATTAAAATGTAAAAAAAAAAGGATCACAATATCAACTTCCTTTAAATGAATAGCAACAACTTGGGTTTTGTGGCCATCTGGTATTAAGTTCAACCAAGTTCATTTTATGTGAATATTTTTGAAATGCTACAGATTACAGCCATAGTACTTTGAGCTGTATGCTAATGTCAGCATGCCAACATGCTCATAAAGGTATAACATTTATCATGTTCATCACCTTTGTGTGGCTAACTGTTTATTTGCAGTAAACACAAAGTACAGCTGAGGCCATTAGTTTTATAGGAATATGAACTGTTGTAAAATTTATTCAATAACAAGCAAAAAAACGTCAATCTGCTGGTGGCACTGGAGGAATGGTCAGAGGATCACCCAAGTAGCAATCATTCTCTGGTGACCATGAATATCATTGCAAAATTTAACAGCAATACATCCAATATTTGTTGAGATACTGGAGCAAACTGGTGGATCAGCTGACAAACTATTGTCAGACAGAACAACAGGTCAACACATCCACAGAGTCAGGCTGCGAGCATGATTTTGCCCATTTTATGGGTCAAGAGTAATAAATGACAAATGTTCCAACTGGCATCCATTCATCCACTTATCTGGAGTTGGGTTGCACTGGCAGGCTAAGCAAGGCCAGATGAGATATAATGTCTCTTCAGGTTTTTCAGGGCCTACCCTGGGGTCTCCTACCATTTAGATGTACCTGGAAAACCTCCAGTGGAATTCATCCAGGATGCCTCAACCACATCTACTGGCTCCTTTTGATGAGATGGAGTAGAGATGCCAATCTGGGCTCCCCCTGAATGTTTGAGCTTCTTACCTTATGTCTAAGGTTGAGCTCAGAAACTCTTTCTCTGACCCATCCAGCACTACAAGAAGGAAATGTTTTTTCCAGCAGCCCACCATCCCTAAATACAAATATAATTTCCTGAACATTTCCCCTTGATTTGAAATTGTATTGCCTGCTTCTAGCATCCTAGAATTATGGCTTCAGTGGTTGAGCCCTGTGAAGCTCCAGCCAAAAGGATGTGGTCCATCAAAGTATGCCACCGTCCTCCTAATGATGAAGCATCCAAAGAAAACTGCACACGCTGCTATCACCTAACACAGTTCGACATATGGGATGTTTTACAGAGACACTCTCCTCTTAGAAGTCAAAACCAAAGAAAACCACTCATATACCCATTTTTATGGTTAAACCATCATTGTACCGCCACATTATATATTTAAGTATAATTTTCAGACTAATATATTAATTAAAGTGTATATTATATGTGTAGCAATAACTTCAAAATAAAACAAACTATAGAAGTGGTGACTATTTTTCTTGTCCGTGGATATTAAAATGGTCAATTAGCTGGTAGTGACTGGTAAATAAATACTTAAGCTGAGCTAAGTATTACAATGACCAGTGTGGTGAAATACTTTATAATTTGTAAATTGCCGGGCGGGATGCTGTAATTAGCTCATCTGCTCTGATATACAATCCTCGGACAGTTTCCCTCTCAGCTGACAAATACAATCCTAATTCAGGAAATGGTTTGCAATCAGAATATTGGAGTTGACATCAGAAGCAGCCACAGAGGCGATTCCCACACACTCCTCCCGTAGCTTCAAAGGTCTTCCTGGGCCTGTTATGGGTTTCCCTCGTGATGAAGTGTGACACTCCACAAACACAAAAGCCCCAGCCCCCTCGTGGGTCCGCTTTGCTTTTCTTGGATCACTCCACTCCGACCAACGCCAAGTCAACTTGCTGGTTGTCAGAACGGGCCCCATATCGCTCAAGACTGTGTGTGTGGGGTGTGGTGTGCTGTCTGTGTATATGCGTGTGTAGCTAGCTTGTCATAGTCACAGGGCCCAGTCTGTGTGTACTGTAAGTGCTGCCTGTGTGTGGGTATGCATGTTTGTTTCCACCTTCCAATGTAATGTACACCCATAATCAAAGCCACCACTTGGTCGTCTGAAGACAAATGATTCTGTTCTTTCTTTTTTTTTTTTTAAATCTGAAGATCAAATATCATCACTGCCGAATAATTTGTGCCTCAGACAAAAGTAATGCTGCACATTTCAGTTTTTTCCGTTTTTACCTCATAATGCCATCTTAAAACAGTTACAGTGCTTCTGGTTTTGAATTCCTTCATTTTCAACATTAATCAAGTCTTTCTTCTTTCTCCTGTTTTCTATCCATCTTTACTTTTTCTTTCATCTCCATACCTCCTTTGTGGTCTTTTTTTTTTTTTTTTTTACAGTAAGACGTCACCTGTGCTGAATAGCTGGTCACAGCTGAGCCAGACCAGCAAACTCTCTGCCAGAACACAGCAAGCCTGGGTCTGCCATTTGTCTTGTGGTTTTGAGTTGGGGATATTTGTCTAACGTGCTGTCCAATGTCAACACTGGCTCTAAATACCCTCACTGCTGCAAGAAGTGGGCTTCCTTAGGGAGGATAAGAATTAATGCTGGGTTAGAGATGAAATAGAGGGAGAGTAGGAGGACAAGAAGGAGGACACAGGAGGGATGAGCTAAGCATTGAGAAAAGGGATAGATCAAGGCGGGTGCTGTATATATAGTTGACAAGCAGGGGAGGGGAACTAATAGGCATTCAAGCCTGGATCAATTTGTGTATTAAAAATGTTTTAAAAAGTTCCAATATACAACATTTTCTAAACACAAAACCAGTTTTTTTTTCAAAAACTAGCTTGTATTTTCATGTATTTTTTGCCCTTCCCAGCCACAGTGTGTGCACAGGGGGTTAAGCATTTTAAAACTGTGACAGGCCCTGTGAAAGATAGCCTCTGATCATTCAGAACCATTTCTAAACCTGTGACTAACCATAAATAACAAACAAAATCCAAGGCCTCACAACAGCTTTAACACTGACACTGCCAGATGAGAAACTGCCGGCTAGATGGGAGATGACCTCAGGTTTACAGCCTAAAACCTGTTGATCCTGAGCGATTGATTGTCGCCTGCAATTCCCTACCACTGTCTCAGCATGAACGAGATGAATTCTAGCATTAACTCTGCCATGAGAAGCATATCAGCGGCCTCTGCCTTTTCTTTTATGAGAATTCCATACACTGGGACCAGGATTCCTGGTCATTGGATTCGGGTGATTAAAGTGTATAAAAAAGAGGGCAGAACCACTAAAAGGCAATAATTTAGAAACCTGTCACCCCAGTTTATGTCCCTACAGGAGAATTGTAATGAAAATGAAACAAGGAATAAGAGGTTGAAGGGTCGTGAAGGGGTAGGATGTGTTGGTAGGAATGGGTCATCTGGAGGGGGATGTGTGACATGCTGTGTGACAATGCATATTTTTGGCTGTAAGTTCGCTTAAATAATGTTTAGGCCATTAACTATTTTTAGAGCATGCTTGAAAGGAGTCACTGAGCTTCATAGATTTCATCATAGTATGAAAATCTACAGTCTCAGTCAAACTATCATCATCCTTTGGTGTTGCAGCTGTGAGCAGGTTTTTAAAGACATTCCGAGACAGTGTGGTAAATGACACTCCTACTTTTATGTCAGCTGCCAAGCCGCCGGTCTTTTAATGTAAATAAATACATTGATAAATAAAAAACACATTTCTTTTCAGAACATCTGTGCATCTTTATTGTTTGTCTTCATAGTCTGAGTTCATGAAATCAGTGCTTATGTGACAGCCTGTGTAAAATGCTCCACCAAAAAAAATTGTCAAAATAGTCCCTTGTTGCAAATGTTTTACTGTGCAATAAAAGTTTCAGTTTGACAGACTGCTGATGTCAAGAATAATTCAAGACTCTGCAAGGTGGAAGTGAAGTGATGTCATACAGTAAATTAAAATATTACATTTGATTAGTTTAATCTCTACAAAAAAAAAACTGTGCTGCTAGATGTCATATTTTGACAAAACCAGATTAGCTGTAACCTGTGTTCAGTCTCTGTGCTAAGCTAAGCTAATCAATGGCTGATTGTGGCTTCACAGACATAAAGACATGAAATTGGTATCAGATGCTTCTGTCAAACTCTTGGCAAGAAAGTGAATAAGTGTATCAAAATGCCTCACTACTATTTTGAGTCATCTAGGCTGTATTAAGAGCTACTGTGTGATTATACTGGTGGGACATAAGTAACTCACTCCCATGTCCCAGACTGAATAGAATGGATTACTGAGTCCCTGACCTGCCACTAACCTTGTCCTGACCTTGTAAAAGTCCTGACCCCATCATTTCCACCCTTACAAGATTCATCTGGTTGGAGTGTGGTTTGATGCCTTCAAGTACCAGCCAGCTATAAAAGACACATCCTGATGGGCCTTCCTCTGTTGTGTTTAATAGACCTCCCCCCACCACCACTCTCCCATCCTGACCTCCGCCACCACACCCACCCTCAGCCTCTGCACTGGCCCTTGGCTAACCCCTCATATTCAGAGTTCAGGGTCAGGGCAACAGACTCCCAGCCAACTTGGCGGTTGCCCAGAGGAGATGATGCAGCTGGGAGCAGCAGGAGAGACGTAAGAGACCCAGGGACCCCTCTGATGTTACCGGGAGTTTCCAAAGAGGGGAGAGGCTGTGGTGTGTTTACAACATCTTAAATTTAGGGAAGGAAATACTGTGCAGAGCATGACGGAAGAAGGGTACAGTATATAAATAAGTGTCACGTAAAAAGAAGCAAGTGATTCTTTCACTGCAGTCACACAACTAAATTAAGACATACAGAGGAATGACATATTTTTTTGATGTTCAGGGTCTCAAACCTTTATTTTCCTGCTTATTTTTTAAACTACCTGTGTTTCATTGCAATGTCATATTATCTTAGACCCAAACATTTAGAGACAAGCACACAAAAGACACAAAAGTGTTTTTTCTTTAAAATTAGTGGCTGGCAGCAAAGAACAATATTAAAAGAAAGAAATAAGGACAAAACATAAGATGAGAGAAAAATAAAAATGAATAAAAATGAAAAGGGTATTGTGATATAATGGAGTGTTTTATAGAAAGCAGCTTCTCACTTCCACTTAAGGAAGTTTCTTTTGGTCCTGACATCATGAATTCAGGAGCTTGGTATCTGCGTCTTCCTGCTGCAGATCAAAAAGAACACCAGTATTTATGCATCATCTAGCAGTTTGTATGTATCAATCCACATTTTTTGTTTCCTGTGGATATAAAGTACTATTCAGCTGACATTTCTACTTGTAATTCACTTATTTCCTAAGCAATACAATAAATGCAATTCAGTTAGGAAATATATTTTATGATAAAACCCTGATGATACAAACAACAACCCTGACAAAGCCTGCTTCCTGAAATGGAATCTTTGGAATAACAAATGTTGTCTGCTTATGGCCCTCTGATGGCTTCATTTTCCCTTGGTATAACTTGTTAATTTTTACTGCTCAATGTCCTCCACTCAGCCTGTGTCACTAAGTCATAAGCATGTTGCTCCCAGCTGATATATAGGTCTGCACGGTGATGTCAGAGAAAAACACTTTCAATAATTGCTATGACTAATATTCTCAACATTGCAGCACCTTCCTTTTTCTATCCAAACACATATCTCTAGCAAAGTTCATCCATCAGTCTGCTCTCAAACTGTTTAAGTCCTCCGAGTGATGCATGGCACACTGTTGTTGCAACCTTGTGTTTCAATGCACACTATTTACATTAATTCAGATTATGAGTCAATGAGTCTCTGGTGCATAAAATTGCCACGAGTTAAAGAGGAAGAAAGAGGGAGAGGAAAGGTATATTTACTGTTTAATTGTCTCAATTTCATTGCATAACAGAGATTTTAATTTTTGCCAGTTGAAATGGCATTAAATCTTACTGTGTATTCTTTTCTATACAGAGTTCACTGTCAGCTTTTAAGTGAATACATGTGAATTGAATAGCTAAAGGAGTGTTTATCCACCTTTGCCCCGCCCATGTTCGTGGTCATGATGTCCTACAGCTGGCTGCACTGGCTAGAAGGTGGACGTGTCTCAGGACGGGTTTCCTCTTGGCCTGTATACCAATTGTTTAGGCGGAAGAAGGTGAAACAGATATGTGTAAACAGCGGAGGTCTTCCAGAGGATCGGAAAAGGCCTAGAGGGCCTGGGACAGTAGCTGACCTGTCATATTCAGCATTCACACTGAGGAGTCTGGGCTGTCTAGTGGTGTCACAAAAAATAAACTCTCCCTTCCTCAGTGCTGATGGACAAATTCATGATTCAGTGGGAAACACACACACACACACACACACACACTTGTTGAACATGTTAGACTGGTCGTGCTCACATACATATACAGTAAAAGAACATACATATACATTAGACTATACATACAGCAGATTATTGTAACTTGCTTAGCCTGTTCAAAAATGCTTCAAGTGTGCAATAAAACATTAAATATTGTCTTAGTGGGCACTAACACCAAATCCAATCAACCATTTCACAGATCCTGATAAACGTGCTGATATTGTCTTTGCAGCCTTATAAAAAAATTATTCATTTTACAGATGGTATAGTCAGAACTTTGTTTATGATTATACATAGTTTGTCCCCTTTGTCTCATTTGATTATAGCAATATTTATACAGCATAATTGTTTTAAAGTATTTGTGGCTCTTATGACATGGAGTAAACTATTATATACATAATATGGAGTCATGTATAAAATGCGGCAAGAATCAAGTAAGACATGCTAACGCAACATGTTACATTAAAATATGAAGTATGTAAATAGAAACATACAATTAATATTTTTATTTACAAAAACTGCATGTGACTACATGTCTAAAATGTTATGCAAACTGCATGTATTTTTTTTTTTAATATACTGTATATATATTTTTAGGTTTTTTTTTGTTACTTTTATGTGTTTTGAAATTGTTTTGTGCTATATAGCACTTCATTGCCTTTGTGTATCCAAAAACTGTTCTTCATAAAAAGGGAAATATGGTCATTTCCTGGAATTTGCCTGCTCCTGAATGAATGTGATCTTTAAACAGTGATGTTAAGTGTAACAAATTGATAGGAGCCAATTATGCATCTATTATTAACCTCCCATGGTTTACTATCAATTATCTGTCCCATTAACTCTATAATACTGTATGCAGTATGTGTTTAACACTGAGGAGATCCAGCATAGCTCATATCTAATCTGCACATATGAAAAAAGAGCCAGAAATGATGATTTGTAATGTCAATTCAATTTAATTAGATTTAATGAAATGGTTAAGTCATTTAAACCTCTGTTCCTGGGCTCTTAGATGATTTATAGTAATAATAATGTACGCTTATATAGATTAGTTATAAATCGCACTTGTTCTAGTCTTAAAGTCAAGGCACAAAGATGTTTTTTCTTTAGTGATTATAATATTAAAGATACTATTACTGTCCACTTCAGTGACAGCAGGGAATTACTTAACATCTATTTAAAGGCATGGGAAATTTTGGAGAAAGGAATTTCTTAAAAATAGACGATCTTTTCCTCTACGGAAAATGGCACATCCTGAAAAGCAAAATATTAAAGATAATCCGATCACATGAGATAATACATTTTTATCACATGTGGCATGTGCAAATGCAAAATGTGCTGAATTCCATGTTGCCTCCATTTCTGTGCTATGAGATGTTAATTTCTGCCATGTCCATCTTGATGTTCATCAACAAACCACTGTGCTTGTAACAGGAAATCATTTCACTGCTGCAGTGCCTGAGTCCTATTTAAACAAACTCCCCCAAAACACTTAAGACAGGATATTTGATTGTGAGAAGACTTTTCACTGTTATTTTCCCAGAGCTGACCATCACCCTAGGTTAAGCTTTAACCATGTGAAACACAGCTCACAGCAACACTTACAATGTAAATAATAATACAAATAATAAAGACCTGCTTTTCTTTAGAGACTTGTTTTGTTATATTCCAGAGGTGTTATTTAGTCAGACTTAGTTTGATGCTACTGTTTTTGTCTACAATGTACACAGTCAGTCATGTCTAGTGTAAGACACTGCGGCGAGCAAATGAACTCAGGAAACAGATGACATGTAAAATATTTGCAGAAGTTAGCATGTAGCACCAACCACAATGATAATCAGGGAGTATATTGTGTGAGAATTCAAATCTTCTGAGAGTTGGGAAGGAAACCATTCTAACCACAGAAATTCCAAACACCAGCCGTGCAACTGCTGACATAAAACGTGGGGCTGCCAAGCCAGACATGCTGTCATCTGACCCTGCAGTGAATGGACTGCCACTGCATACACTTGTGTCTTGAGTCAGTATCTGGACATTCTCTCAGTGTGAATAGACCAGCAATGTCCCTGTAGCCGGAGTTCCTGCCAGCCATTTTTGCTAATGGCTCTTCCTTGAAAGATTTACAATCCAGAGACACAGGACAATTAGAGAAAGGGAAACACAAAAGCTTGGAGCTCTCCAGAGAAAGATTTACAGTTTACAAAGGTGCTATTTTTGAAATTGAAAGTCTGATTAGGAAGTGCTGATGGTCTGATCCAGCAGAGGACTCATACATACATACAATGTTAGGTTCACTCAGGTGTCATTTAAGTGGTGGCTCTGGTTTCATGGTCCTGTGCTGTGACTGATGTATCCATTTTTTTGTTCACTGTCATGATTGTTCCATTAACACAGGCAGATGTAATAAGTGAGTCACAGTGAGATATACAGCATGAGGGCAGATCTTGCTCAGTACAAAGTGTCTTAGATTACTACCCCCTGCCACCCCACACCTCCCCACTCAGGAAATAAAAGAGGAAACCTGGAACCTGTAGTCCTGTAACACAGAAAAAAACATACATAAAACCAGATTATAGGAAAAGAGAGAGAGCTGAAATGGAAGAGTGAGAGAAAATGACAAAGAAACAATGAGGAAATAAGAAAGGGACTATTTAATTTTACTATAAATGATGTCAAGTGGACACCACATCTGCTCTCATGGTACTACCCTCTGTTGCTCTGCAGACACTCTAACAATGACATTATGCCCTTTGTCAATAAGTTTTTTGGTTAGACACCTGAAACAAACTCTGTGGTTACCACAAGGCCAGTACATTTTCATGTATTGTTCTATGAAATAAAACACATCAGTAAATACCCCTCTCATGATTTTTCTGCTTTTGTGTGTCTTTTAAAATGGCCGTTGATAACAAGTGGTTAAATGAGACTGTGTGGGATTTTAAATGTCATCATGGAAACTGATCTACTCACCAGTCCACCTTTTACAGCCTCGTTATTTTTAAACTTGCACACTTGCAAACTATTTCAGCTGACACAGCCATGGTCACTAGCTAG
The DNA here is from genome assembly GCF_001952655.1 of Monopterus albus. Lineage (NCBI taxonomy): Eukaryota > Metazoa > Chordata > Actinopteri > Synbranchiformes > Synbranchidae > Monopterus > Monopterus albus. The sequence goes on along the minus strand of NW_018128021.1, from coordinate 448,927 downwards.
ATCAGGTCATGCTAAGAGAAAAGGATTTCGTAGAAGACGAAAGTTCCATAAATCAAATTGCAAGTCATGGGACTGCAGTGTATTTTGTTTATAGCCTAACAATAGCTTTTTTACTTCTGATAACTTATTTAGGCTTCAAAAATCAAAACTGGTGTTCACTTGTGAAGATTATGTTGCTGAATGAAACATATAAGTTTCATAAATCAGTATGTCACAGAGATTATTTTCTGCACTAATCCAAAAGCCTATGGAAAAATCCCACTGGCTTTTAGTTGAAGGAAATAGGGTGATGCTAATTTATGGGTTGGCCTACAAAATCAAAATTTTGTTGTACGTGTTACAATGACAATAAATAAAGCTTCTTCCATTTTATCTTGTAACCATCATAACAAACTTTTTTCCAACTTGACAATGTGCAAAACTGAAAACAGGTAAATCTGCTAAATCTTACAAGACATTATTTTACTGAAACACCTCTGACTTTTGAATGATAGTTTATAAGTCTGGAATAAAGGTTTTGCTGATAACCCATAACACTGTTATCTGACTGTCTGCAGGAGAGGTACTTCTTTGATTACTAACCTGCATGTGTTGGATCTTATATATGCTATCAACCACAGTCAAATGCAATACAGATTCCCTTGAAGCTACAGTAGACCTGTACATCTTCTACTGTCTTCCTCTTTCTACATAACATATTGCTCTGTGATTGTGTTCTCTGATTGTCCATGTTTAATGGCAGTCTCCATCTGCCAGCCCTGTGTGTCTGCAGGCTAGCGGCCCATGGCGCCCCATATTAGAGCCTGTTGGCGTGGGCCCCAGGCGCATTCCGCTTCTGGAAGTGTGATTATTGAGGCCTGATTACAATGTCTGCAACCACAATAACAAACGAACCCTCAGTGAGTGCTTGGCAATCTCATTGCAAAACAAAACGGCTGGAGAATTAATGACGCTTCAAACTCAGACAGGTTTTTTAGTGCTGATAATCTGGATCCAGGGTAATTTGCAGCAATTGGTAGCATATGGTTTGGTTTTACTTGGTGTCCAGCAACAGATATGAAATCTGTTGGACTGGGAGGGATATGGCAGCACATAAACTGATCCATTCAAGTTAATTTAGAATAACTGGATAAAAAAAAGAGGAAAACAATAAGAAAAATGACAACAAGAAAAAGTCAACAACAAAAGTGATTTGGAAAAGAAAAACAAAACAAAAAAAAGAAAAGAAAAGAAAGAGAAAGAGGAGCTTACACAATCAAACAGTCATCAAAACAGCAGTTCAGCTGTCTGGTTTGAGTTTTCCAGAGGATGTCCATGGGGTGGCTAAAGCATGTCGCTGTGGAGAGAGAACCACATAACAAAGAGCATTCTGCTTAATGTTTGACACACACCTGAAAGCCCCCATGTTCTCCCTCTAAAAAAGTAGCCTGTGGTGGTCTCCAACTGCACGCTTGTTTTTTGAGGGGTAGTCATTGCCTCATCCCTGCCTCCAGGCAAAACTCCATCTCTATCCCTCTCTTTTGCTCTTTCTATATTCTCCTCCTCGACTCACTCATCAACTCCCTCTTTTGCTCAATCTACTCTCACTCTGTCTTCTTCTCTCTGTTTCTTCAGCTCTCCATCCCCTCAGGGCAGCAGGTTCGGGTAGAAGTCTATTGCAGCGATCAGAGCTGATAACCTGTATTCTGGACAGGTGTGCCACATGGGGCCGCACCTTGCCCGAGGATAGGTCCATCCATGCTGAGGGCAACAAAGGCACAGGAGCTGGGGGGCTAAGGCTGGGGGCTAGGTTTAGAGTCAGGGCCAAGAGCTTGAACTGCAGCAGAAGTGGGGGGAAACGGGCTCGATGCCAGGACAGGGGCTGTATAAGTCTGAAGGGCAGGGCAGGTAGATGGAGAGCACAGAGAGAGGTGAGGGCCAGAGATATGGAATCTGGAAGAGAGGTAAGTGCCAGGGTTAATGACAGGGGTCTGCATGGTCTAGCTGGGGCCCTACTGATCCATGGTCGAGTGGAGCTGACCGGTGAGAGAACAGCACCAATTCTAATGATACCAAACAAAGTAGGGGTTTTTGTGATTAATGTGCACTTTTGCACTCAAAGGTGAGTTTGACGGGGTAGTGGATGGGTGGGGTGTGACTAAAAGAAGAAAGAGGCAGACACAGAAGAGTGTGATGAAATCAAGTGACTGCTACGTGTAAAGCTTTGTTTATACTGATGATTCAAATCAAAGATCAAGTGGAGACCCCAGCCAAGCTGTTTCAGTGGTGGGGCTATTGTATTGTAGCAGAACCACCACACAATTACCAGTCCCAAATTCAGCTGCACAAAAATGCATTTAATAGGCAAAACCTGTGCTTGAGATGTAACTGTTAAAGTCCAGTATTTCGTATTCTACCACTTTTCACCATCCACAGTAATCATGCCATTTTTTTCACTTAATTTGCTCCACTGTGTGTATCAACAGGCCATGTGTTCTACATCCACTGGAGTCTCGTAAACAAGACTTTGTGTCACTTCAGTAAGGGGCCACAAGCTGAAGTAGATGGCCAAAAGAACTATGGGAAGGTCCTCTGTGAAATGACATTTGGGCCTATTTTTAAGTGTCTACATGTGTATATGTTTGCTGCAGAGGCAGGACTGTGTGGCAATGCTCCATCTGCTTAACTGCCTGGATTGCCCTGCCTGTGCTGCCCCAGTTCCATGGGTCTGGGGGGTGGCGAGAGTAGGGGTTGATTGGAGGACGAAATGGTGGTGGTAGGGAGTGTACACAAAAAGTCACCCTGAATCTGCCATCTGATTAATCAAGGGCGATCCGGCGGCAAGCACAGCCTACCCGCTCCTTCCTGGCTAGTCCCTGTGTATTTATTTAGTGTAACCCATGGCCAGTCACGCCTGACCTCAAACCATCAGGAGCAGCCACAGTTGCACCCAAGCATAAACAAAAAATGCGTAATGAAGGTAAAGAGGACAGAGGACAGGGTGGTGTGGAGAAGGGAGGGGTTGGGGAAGGAGGAGTGGAGTGCTTTCTTGTCTCAGAGATAGGAATCTTGAACTTCACAGCAGAGCTTATGAGTCCAGACACTGAGCTGAAAAACCTGTGTCCTGGTGTTTACTTCTCAGCTGACACAGGAAGGGAAATCATTGACCTCTGCTGGAGCAGCAGGGTCCATCCATCTTCCAGGCTGTGTTTTCCTGTTGGGTATCAAATAGCCAGCTGTGAGGAGAAAACCTGCATAAAGAGCTAACTGAAAGATTTTTTTTATGATTTCATGAGAAGGAAAATATGGAGTGGCTGTAGTTGTGAATAGTTTGTTGAGAATAAAACACATAAACCACAGTTAACAACCAACTTCATTTTGGAGGAGAGCAATAAGATGCTTTTGTAGTCTATTTTTTTCAAGTAGGCCTATACAAAAATAGCACTCTCATCTGCTCCTCTTTCTGAAATGCTCTAGTTCATATAGAGGTTAAAAGCATCAGGTTTGATCAATTTCACCATGTTAGTTGTGATGTAAGCAGCACGGTAAGCAGTAGAACAGACAGACAAACTCCAAAGATAGAGCCCCTATAGAGAGCAATTGATCGAACATGAAAGTTTGACTGAAGTCTAAGAAGGTGGAGCTCAGAGGTGTTGTGTGACCTCGAGGGGCCCAACTCTCTCTGTCTTTAAGAGCAGAAAACACAGTGGGTGGGTTGAAAGGAAGGGGAGAACAACTAATTCACTTCCAGTAAGTCTCAGGATGTGTATTTTGATGAACCACATGGAGAAGAGTCAATGTTGTAAAAGGCAAGAAAGAAAAATCACAAAATGAAGAAGCAAATTAAATCAACACCGGATGTTGTAAATCAAAGGTAGTTAATAAAGTTTATTATCATGTACTGGGTCTTAAAAATCCTCAGAGTTATTTTAAAGGCACAGAAGGAGCAGAAGTCAAGTGTGATAAGGGCGAGTCACAGTTAAGATGCCTGTTTACCAACCTCCTTGTCCTCCTTGTAAGTATAGTGCATGACATTTGGTGATGCTCCAGGAGAGGTAGAGTGGCATTTTAAGTGAGCAGGTGGAAACAGGCAACACACCACCTGGTGCTGGTAGAAAAAGGAGAAGAGAAAGAGCATGGCCTCCCAGCACAGCTTGTTGGGTTCTGACCCATCAAAGCCCTTGGTCTCTACAATCCCACCCACCCCCTTCTCTTTCTGCCATCACATTAAAATCAGTTACACGGCACCTGCATAACTGGAGCAGGGGGGTGCCTGTCTTCTGTGGATGCAAACAGAAGATGGGAGGATGAAGGGGAGAAGGAACATAGCAGTAAACAACAGCACCTTTTGTCCTGCATCTGTCTGAGCCTGGCATCCTACAGAGTGTGACAGTTAAGATATGCATGTGGTACATTCAGCAATCCATGACATAGATGTGGAGTCATCCCAGATGGCCAGCACTTTTTCCTCCTCCCTGCATGTCTCTCTTTATCTCTCCATTGCCTTTGCCTCCTCTGTCAACAAAGGACACAGCCACTGTGGCGTGCCTTTTGAGAATGAGCACAAGCAACTGGGTTGATGACACAGTGACAGTGTCCAGTCAGTGAATTAGATGTTTAGCATTTAAATATAAATTGAATTAGTGTAAAGACAATGATGAGCACAGCAGTGTAATGATGATATGCTAAGACATTAAGAATTCAGACTAAAATCTGAATAAAGTTTAGGCACATGTACAGTATATAAGAGTTAGAATATGTCAAAATGATAAGTATAAAAAGAGCATTAGATATTATGTAACTGAGTTGACAAAATATCTCATGAACAATTCAGAATATGCCCCGATCAGCTATAGGTTTATGACCACTGACAGGTGACGTGAATAACACTGGTTGTCTTTTTACAGCGGTACCATTGAGTGTGTGGGATCTATTAGGCTGTAAGTGAACATTTAGTCCTTGAAGCTGATGTGTTGGAAGCAGAAAAAACAGGCAAACATAAGGATCTGAGCAACTTTTACAAGGGTCAAACTGTGATGGCTGATGACTGGGTCAGATCATCTCCCGCACTACAGGTCTTGTTGGGTGTTCCTGGAACCAGAAACAGGGTCATGGACACACAAGGCTCACTGATGATGAGGTTGACCTACTACAGATTACATTTTTAAATTTCATTTACCCTTGTCAAAAGGTATTATTTTGTTTGAATCTTTGTGAAAATGAGAAATACTGTACATTGGTCTCTATGAAGAGAAACATTCAACAGCTATAGCAGTGGTATCACACCTAGGGTGGGGAGGCTGTTGAATTTGTTTAATAAATCATCTCTAACTCGTCCTCACAACCACAGTTTTCACTCTTTTTACATTGGTTTCTCACTGAATGGTCGACACATCTGTGCTCTTCCTGACAATAGAACTATGGAAGTAAATGGATTCACAGTAGATGCACAGTGAGCTGCAGACTGACATGAGTATCAGCCGACTGTCACATTGACTCCTGTGTACACAGTATTAAGCAGGTGGTCATAATGTTATGGCTGATCAGGGTATTCTGATGTAATGTAATCAGGCTGATCTTTTTAAGGAATTTAGTTTTATTTCTTTATTAGATTTCTCTTAGTCTGTTTGTCAATGTATTGATTATTGCAGTAATATAATTTTGTTTTAAAACATATCCCATGTTAACTGTTATTGTATTTTATATGATGAGGGCAAACTATATTTAACAATCTGCACATTTCATACCAGAGGGTACAAAGAATGATGATTACCTCCTCTAATCAAACAAAAATATAATTATGCACATGCCAACAGTAAAAACATTCCCTGTCAGATGTAATACCCCTGACAGCTTCTCACTTCTTGGTGACAAAACAGAAAAAAAAAAGCATAACCCTTTGACTTTCTACAGCTTGGATTTAGAAGTCAGCTTGACAGATGCTATGCTATTTGGTACATTTTGAGATGGAAAAAAAATCTGAATGCATTATTAATTTCACAATGCTGATAGCCAACATTCACAGAGTGCAAAGAACAAGCAGGCATGCAGGCAGGCTGGTGGATGTGCCAGCCAACGAGCGAACGAGCAACTCTAACCTTGCGCTTTCACCATTCCTGGTTGACATCTCTGAAAACATGTTCTTTTTTTTCACATGTGGGTTGTCAGTGGTACTGTCACTGGCAGGGAGAGGCAACATTAAGTAAAGAAGGACACATGTGGCTCTGTGTGTGTGTGTGTGTGTGTGTGGGGG
>NW_018128021.1:434155-442556 GCF_001952655.1 Monopterus albus | reverse complement strand
CACAGAGTTCCTGTCATGGTTAAGTAGACAGGTGCTTACTGTTAACACCCCACTAATATCTTTATGCATATTTATGAATCCCCCTCCCTTATAATACGTTGCTCGTTAATGTCACAGCTGCCAAAAACTGACTATGACTTTCTTTTAAAAAGCGCATAAATAAAACAATGTTTTAAAGATTCTGACCTGCTTAAATACATCGCTTTTCCTGTCCCTTTGATCAGAAAGATTTTCATTATTTAAGCCTCCATGCTTCGTTATACTCTGCCACCTCATCCGCTGCAAATATGCAATATATCTTTATTTAGAGTAGCTACCTATCCTACCATCTACTGTACCCACACCTAATCCCCCCTTTTTTTTCTTGTGTGTAAGTGCGGTCAGAGATGTCTAAGTGGTCTCATTATGGGACAAGTTTGCAAGTGGGGCAAAACTTGCTGCTGGGTCTCATCAGTGAAAAAGGGGGAAATGGCTTGATAGTCTCTGAGGATTTGTATACTGATTGCTCCCTAATTCTTACTCCCGCTGTATAAATGTGCCTTTCTATTCCCATGAAAACTTGGCCAAGAAATGTAGAGTGGTGATCATGAGAGGAAGAATTTTAAAAAGATGAATATGAATCTGGACAAGTTCCGGCTCTGCTGCAAAAACTCAGTCATGTCTGGACAAACATTCCCATCAGACAGACCAACTATAAATCTGGCCTTTATACAGTATACATATACTGTATGTGGCTCAAACAAAGGCATATTAGACAATAGATGCTGCATAAATAAAATCTCAAATAGAACGTTTGATCATGCAAACAAAAATGAGAGAGATTTTTAATGCAGATTGTGATCTTTAGATGAGCGTTCAAAGACAGATAGAAAATACATCATGCATTTCATGATGTCTTAGCCACCGACTGCTGTTAAACTTTAAAGTCAGAGCTGTCAGTCAGTCTTTAGGTGAAACTCTCCGTCCTTAGGTCTTATGACCTTTTCTCCTGTTTGCAGCACACAGCAGACAGTTCTGTCAAAAAGATAAATACAAGCCATCCAACAGTGAGCAGTGTTCTCAGCCAGTAAAAACAGTTTGAACTGCAGTTTATCTAATCACAGCCACTAAATTTAATTTGTAAAGGGGCCGATTTGATCTATTTTAAAGTGCTGGTTAAAATGCAGTAGCTTTATGATGCAAAAGCAAAAAAAAAAGCAACCAAACAAGCAAAAACAAAACCCCATCAAATCTCAGTCCTCAATAATCTGATATAAAACAAATAATTATTTCAGCTACAACATTTTGCAAAGGTTTGTGGACATACAAGTGGTGAACTGCATAAATATGACCATAAAATTTACATTCTACTTTCAAATGACATGTTTGGAAGCTGATGAGTGAAAGCTCTGAAGTAATCTGAATGCTTATGAGCAGACAAAGGGATGAAACCAACGATCAGACATACAGAATACACAGTGCAGTATCAACATGTACAAAATATGTTTAAACCTTGAAGCTTTTGCATTCTGCTGGGATTTTATTCTGTCCCTCCTTGTCTCTGAGAGTAAATAAATGAGCCCTTTGGAGCCATGGGTGGGGTCACAGGTCAAGCCTGACACAGGATGGCATGGTGTGACAGGCTTATAGGCCACTTGGACTTCTTGCCCAAGGAACAGATGTTAGTGGCGGCGGTGTGATTATAGCCACAGGAACCGAAGAACAGGAGTAACGTCCCTTGGATGGATGCTGGTAATTACCCAGGCTCCCCTGGGAAGGAGATGACACGTGCCCGCCACTCTTGGAGATCACAGGGGCGTAATTAAAGCTGCAGTAACAGTTGTTAATAGGGAAGCAAATAAAGGTAGCAGGGGATGAAGAGAAAGAGAAAGCAAGGGAGGGAAGGAAGCAAGTGGGGAGGTTTGTCTCCGTTGTCCACCTGCTTGTTTGTTTTGAGCACTGTGACCTTCCTGTAAGGCAAAGGGTTTAAGTGAAGGACAGTTTCTCTGATATTTAAAAAGGGTAATGCTTATTTTTCAAGGGAAATATAATATGAAGTAACACGAGTAGTGTTTCTGACCAACCAATATTCACACTAGAGAAGCAATAATGTAAAGTGATTGAATGTGAGAGATTTGTTTTTTATTACATTTTACTTATCCAAAGCTTTATGTAGATTTCTCTACCCCAACCTCACAAACCCCTCATCAAAGTCAAATATAAAAACTTCTCTACACAGAAAGAACTACTATATAGCTTCGATGTCCAGAGGGTGAAAGAAAAGCTTTACTGTACAACAAAAATGTCACAAAGTCACCTCAAGACCTCTGCTAGCATGAAATCAGTTAAAAGTTTAAGTGCAGCAGCAGTGTTTGCAAGTGACAGGTATGTTTTTGTCTTGCTTGGCAGTGTGTGATGCAGAGAGTGCCCACGCAGAGCTCTTAAAAGCACCGTATAAGACCCTGAGTGTCAGAGCACATCACCGCAGCCTTTTAGAGCCACAAAACCATCTGACAGCACCAAAATGGCTTCTCTTGCTTTTTTGTGCTCCAGTCAGATTCCTGTAAATGACCACATTCAGCGTCTGTATGGCACTTGACAGGCCTATGAATTCTTCTTCCTGAAAGGCCTGATGTGCACTGGGGGCAGTGGGAGGGCTTTCTTTAAGTGTGACTTAGACTTTGTATTGACTTAAATTGTTTTCATGAAGAGTTGAAAAAAAAAAAATTGGAACTGATGGTGGGCAAGTGAGAAGTTTCTAAAAATGTATGATGAATCCAAATGATGAAGAGTGGAATGTTTCAGTGGCAATACCATGTTACGGTGCTCAAACATCAAATGTCTGGCTCTTAGCAACACTAAGGGTTAGGTAATGGTCTTCTTAATTTGGAAAATTATATTTGTAGTCCTGCAACACATGAAGTCTTCATTGTCATGTATGACTCATTGTTTTTGGCAGGTTTCATGAAGGGATGTCTCTAATAGAAGAATGAGGGGAATAGGAGCGAAGAGGCAGATCAGATGACTGTGGTGATAATGTGAGTTTGCCAGTCAGGTCTGTCTTCCATTGCAGAGGCGAGTCCCAGGGAGAATTAGCCATGCTGACCTTCACACGGAACACCGACCCGGATAAATGGAAAGGTTCTGGCAGGACATATTTTTGGGATTAACTCAGTGACCTAAAAAGGTGTTGTCTGCAAAATGAGACCACCAGGGACAGTGGAAGAGAAGCAGCCATTTCTTCCTTTATCACAGCCAATGTCAACCAATGAACCTCAATCTTTCAATTACTGGCATTTAGCTCTCAAAGAGTAAAGATCCATTAGGGATTTTTTTGACAACATGAAGCATGCATACATATAGCTAGCCAAGGTAAAGGTATGGATAACCCATCTTTATTCTAGTAAAGCTAGCTACTCCATTAGCATCCAGCCTTCATGAACCACTTTAAACAAAGTGGTGTCTGTTCAGTACCAATGATTTTCAAAACACTAAACCAAATGGCCACATCAACTTTTTTGTTTCCTGCTTCCTAAATATGTTTTTCATTTTTAAAGACCACCACTGATGTTACAATGCAACCCCTTCCTCTTTTCCACTGTATTTCTCTCTCCTTTGCACTCTTACTCTCCTTGGTAACATTCACACATCACACATCGCAAATGTCCACATGCTCTCCGTTTCTTTGAGCGGTGTGTTGTCAGTGTTTCATGACTTATTCACTCGTTTTATCCCACTCAGGACATCAATATTTAATAGGGATGGAAGCATGTTTTCCCATGGCTTAATAAAGGCTATGATGTGGGTGCACAGCACACACACACACACACACACACACAGACACACACACACAGTATGTGAATGCATATGTGAGTATGTTGTCTGCAGTGGTGTAACAGCTTGTATTCTCTGCTGTCTTTTCCTGTGGTGAAGAACAGTCAGTGTCAGTGTAGTCTTCAGAGCCAGACCAGCAGATACATAACAGAGGTGATGTCTACAGTAACTGATACAAATTTTATACAAATTAGCAATTTACACTTGGCATTAGATGCAGCTTTTTACACGTTATCAAATTAACTGTGGTTATGATTACCTCTAGCTCAAGGCTATTTGCAGCCTCTACCTCATGTCAGTGTCATCATTAGCCACTGGTAACTCATTGTCCAATAAACCCAGTTCATTTTTGTCACAGACCTGTCCAGGGTGCACCCTGCCTTCCGCCCGATGCCGGCTAGGATTGGCTCTAGCCCCCGTTCGGGACTGAACGGTATAGAAAATGAGATGAGATGACATTTTTGTCACAACGTGGAAATGAGGGTTTTTTCCTTTTGTTTCTTGGAAATGAAAGACATGAAAGTGATGCTATGTGTTGCAATACATAGCACTGGCCATTGCCAGTATATCTGAAACAAACATGAGACCTATTCACTGATTTAGAAAAATACTGGAGTTACTGATTCTATGTATGAATTGATTACAATGATTTAGCACTTTTATACAAAGCACTCAGCAGTTTTTCTTCACATTCACACGCCAATACATTGAGGCAATCTTCAAATCCTAGCTATAATTTATAAATGAATCTGCAGTTAATCTAATGCTGGGTTTAGTCAGGTAAATCAAACAATATAACCTCATACAAGCATGATTGCAGTTACATGCTGTTACTTGATTAGCCTACCGATTGGTACAGTCCTACAGCTATATCAATTCCACAGTTAACACTCATCAAATGTAATTATGGCTGGAAATCCCCACGCAGCTCGTTGTCATATCCCATTGGCAGGTTGCATCTAAACTGATTTGGCTGCTTTTTGTCTCCTCTAATCTGGTTAAATCAATAAAAACATTTTCCCTTGATCTGGAAATAGGGGGCACAGATCAATATGAATATTGATCAATAAGTGGTACTGGATGCTTTGGGAGGTCAGTCAATTCTGGTAGGGTCGAGGGTAATCAGTTTAAGTTGGCCACAGGCAGTAAAATGGGGCTAAACAATGTTTAAACAGCGGCCTGACCTCCAGTGAAAGAGTTCTTGGCTCCTTCTGTGTCATGAAAGCTCCCACAGAGAAAGAGGGAGGAGATGAGGAATGAATAAAGGCACTTTTATTTAATCTGTCAGATCACTTAATGGAGTTATGCAACAGTCGCTGAGACTGTCACACTGCTGTTTCATTTTTTGTCTCACCTGCACTAAAATAGATTTTTGTATATCGTCTCCCGTCTTGTGAAATCCATGTACATGGCAACACATTTTACAAGCATTTCAACAGGCTGTTAAATAGATTACTGAGTTTAAGAAGCAGGAAAATGTTCTCATCTCATAAAAGAAAAAAAAAATCACTAATCATGCATAGTTCACTGGACAGGAACAACATGTGACTAATATTTAACAAAAAAGCTATTTAGCTAAAAAGTACTCAAAACAAGACTAAGTGTAGAAACATTTTGTGATTTGATGTCCCTATTGGCAGAATGGCATTGTTTGTCTTTGCTTTGCAAACTGCTGACGCAGTAAGTTTTATGTTTTATGACAGATTTGGTTATAAGCACAACAATAGCTTTTTTCATTTGGCTGAATACTGCTGTGTTGAAGGTAGGGAAGCATTGGCCTCATGCTTACAATAATAAACAGGTTTAAAGTTAACTAATGATCACATTCTTGGTTTGAAAAAATACTGTATGTTGACTTGCAGTTGGAAATGGGAAACAAAGCAATATCACATGCGAACGTCCTCCTGCTTACCTGGATTTTGTTGCTCCATAACCACATAAACATAACTTTTTCCTTAACTCGCGCCAGAGTTACTTCGGCTACTAGAGGGCTTTGTCACTTGAACATAGCAGATCAACATAACATTGCTGATTCAGTCATTTCCTCAGAAGGACACCCTCCATTTGTTTATGGAAGAATATGACACAGTTCTGAAGTCTTCTGTGAATAGCTGAGAACACAGCGGCTACAGTTCAGTCTGACAGATTACACGTGGCCCTGACGAATGAGACACGGCTATGGTGTCGACACACACACAGACACACAAGCCTTTAGGGGGGTAATTAACACAGGGCCAGTGTATCCAACCTTCTCCTCCCTCAACATGAGTTTATTCATTCATTTTCTATCTTTTATTTTTACGTTCAGAATATATCTTTCTCTCTTCCTCTTTTTCTCTCACTCCAGGATGCCTGGCCTGGCCTGTACACAGAATCATTAGAACACAGGATACACATTAGATGAATGAAAGAGAGCTCCAAGGGTCACATAAGATAAATGATAACGTACAGTATTCTCTGCAGTTAATACTCCAAGACCTTATAAAATGAGGAGAAGAAAAAAAGACAGAGGTACAGGACACAGACAGAGAGGTATGGGAGAGGAGGAAAACAAGAACATGGTGAGTTGTGGTGGAGTCGGGGCAACAGATGGCCTTTTCAGAGAAAGCCCCTTACACAGTCTTGGGCCAAGGTACACTTTTATTTATAGAGGGTATTTATAGAAGCGATTTTCCTGAGGTTATCCTGAGCAAAATGCCAGTTCTCATTACCAGCCAAGTCCTGCCTATGCCTCATTTTACAGCTGGATGAGCCCAGGCAGCGAGCGACCCAGCATGCAGCCCAGGGTCACCTATTAAATCCTCATGTCCAAGAGAGCACCGTCATGGACTTCTTGTTCTACACCGGGTGGGGCTATGGAGCAGCAAGAACAGCATGAGTGAAGGGGAGGCCAGGTGTGTGTACACATGCGCGTGTGTGTGTGTGCTTGCTATTGTGTAGAAAGTGATTTATTAAGGGCATATGCCATTAGTACTGGAGTTTACCACTTTACGACCCTTCAGGTTATTATGATTACAGTTTGAAATCTAGGACTTTCTATTTGTAAGAAAGCGGCCATTGCTGTATAGTATAATAATATAACATAGTATAAGCTATTTTTAAAGGATTTTTAAAATACATTACTTTAGTGGCGACCAAATGCATCATCTCTGTTGAGAAAACATTTGAGTAGCAAAATGAACGCATTTATATTTATGTCTGCATGCACACACATGCATGAGCCTGATGCACAGTGAATTACTGTCTATAAGTCATCCTGGTGAAACACCTCGGGCCCTTCTGGCAGGGGCCCTGGAGTCCCAGCATGGGGTCTTCACAGCCCAGGGACATACAGACAGCGTGGAATGTCAACTCAAAGACATCACATGTAGAGGGTCCAGGAAAGAAAAGAAAAGAAATCTCTGATCTCCACTAATGATATCAAAGAAGGAAGGTGAAATTATAAACATTTCTGTTGCTAACATGTACACCTTGCTAAGATAAAAAGCTGTGATATAATGAATATGACTACATTGTTTGGTGTTATGAATAGTTCTGCCAGCAAAACAAATTTCATATTACTCAATATGCTACTTTTTCTAGACTGAAACTAGAAAAACGGATGAGGAAGCAAAAAAGAAAAAAAATCCAGCACACCTGCATATTTGTCTGTGTCTGAACAAAAGCAGAGGAGTGGGGAAGGTACAAACTGGCCAGTACAATATGCTACAGAGACAATGGAGACCGTGGGGAATGGAACCCTATTCACACAGTGCAACAATATTTGTTCCTTGTCAAAAGATTCTTCTGCTTTTTAGAAATGGGGGAGGCTATGATTTGATGTTTATAGCAAACTGCTCCAAAATTTAGACAGCAAAATGACAGGCTTATCAAATTGGGGTTCTTTGACAGATTTACTGCATAAGCAAGGAGCGATTGCATTGGCCTATAAGCAAATGAATTCATCTTTCACATCTTTCTTGCTAATAATTGTGGTACTTTGTCAAACTGAAAAACAGTAATAGATTTACAGTATACTGACTGCAATTTTTATTATTTTCCAACAGCAGATCCTGGTATTATTCCCAACGCTTCCCTTCCTCTGCCTCCTATACTCCTGCTTATTTGGTGGAGGTTGGGAAGCTGTTAAGGTGAGACACCATTAGACTAGGCCCTGACAGGCGGCAGTAATGATGGCCAATGTAAAGAACAGGGTGAACCTTTTTGCACAAGTGCCATGCACACATACACATGCGATTACTACAAATCCTTGACAGACAAGAGTTCAGTTAGTCCAGGCCTCTATCTGGTCATTTTGCACACGCATGTGGTTGTGGTGGGTTGACAAAGAGAGAGAGAGAGAGAGAGAGGAATCTGGCATGCAGCCAAAATATATTTCAAATCTTTATACAGATTACAGAAGAAGATGTCTAATCTGTCTGTTGCCATTTCCTCCCACTGAGGAAAAAATTTGCCCAGATCAAATATTTTTTCATGGAGGAGATTCTACCACAGGTTTGACATAATCTTTATCTTATTTCTTGGCCTCATCATCTCACCAGAAGGACTACATTGGTGCTTGTCCGAACCTGGATCTCTCCCTGTATCC
>NW_018128021.1:417130-434143 GCF_001952655.1 Monopterus albus | reverse complement strand
TGTGACTGGCTTACAGGCTCTAGTTTAGGGTTGTAATTCTTTCCATCCTACAAGGCTCTGTAACACTTAGCATGAATGGCGCAATTCCAGAGGAAAGATAGTTGATGTGAACTTGGCATTGTTGAGTTTTGTTCCTTACAGGCAAATTCAGCATTCCAGCATTTATGTGAATAAAAAGGGAGCCAGGACAAACTAGGAAAAAAGTAGAAGAAAGAGTCATCTGGCACAAACTGCACTTGGATCGTTCAAGTTGCACCAAATTCTATCTTAGCCTAGTTATAATGTTTACACCATGTAACTGCCGCATATAACTGCTGCTGAGCCAAATTGCTGTTAGCTTGCTAATATGTGACTTGTATAAACTGAAAAAAGAATTGAAGGTTAAACAAAGTTTGTACTTGACTGAAAAACTTTTTATAGGAAGATTTAAAATGACATTTCACAATCAATCATCCATACCATTTATCCTGACCATGGTCGTAGGGAGGCTGGATCCAACCCCAGCTGGCACTGGGCCAGAGGCGGGTCCGCCCTGGACAGGTCGCCATTGTATCACAGGGCTGACACACAGACAACCACACACACCACTATGGGGAATTTAGAGTCACCAATCAACCTAAGCTGCATGTCTTTGGACTGTGGGAGGAAGCCAGAGCGAACCCACGCAGGCACAGGGAGAACATGCAAACTCCACACAGAAAAGCAACAGGTCAGCTGGGGCTTGAACCTGGAATCTTCTTGCTGTGAAGTGACAGAGCTAACCACTGCTACAACATGCTAGTGGTTAAAAACTTAACACTACTAATGGCTTTATCAATTGATGGTTTGGCCCAAACCTTAATTATATGTTACAATAAGACAGAAATACATGCCATTAATTACTATTGCTAACTATTCAGTTAATCTGCACAGTGAAGGAATGCCAGTAGATGGTAGATGGAGCTTATTTTCCCTTCTCTCCTAAAAAAAAAAAAAAAAAGACAAGGTGAAATGGCTATACAGTGCAAACATAATCACAGACACATGGTCTGGCAGAGCATGACATCCTCAGGTGATCCTATCCTGTGAATCTATTAGTTAGAATCTCATAGGCCATCAAAATCACATACACTTTGACCACCGAGTGCAGGCCCTAAAGGTGAGACCCTTCGCTTTTTTGTACCTGTGCACCCAGCTACTTTTCTAAAGCCACATACTTTCCAGCATTTCGGTGTTTGGCAGTGAGGGAGCAAGGTCTGTCCCCCAGGGCTGTTTGCCTGCCTGTCTGACATCATAGACTGAGGCATCTTCTGATCCACCGACACAGAGAGACGATCTGACAGGCTTAATTTACAATGTCAGGCCTTTCAAAACCATTTCCCCCTCATGCTGACAGCAATCCTGCATTTATAAATTAGCAGAAACATTAACCTTTAGACTCATTATAACGTGTTCTGAGGGAGGCAAATTAACTTTCATTTGTTAATGTCAGATTTGGGGTTCAAATGGCACCAAAGAAAAGAAATAAGGAGATTGAGAAGATAATGTGATGTATCGGGTGTTCTAAAATGAAATGTTTTGTCAGGTTTTGATGAGGAATTCGATATTGTTTTTGAGGTAAAGAGAAGTGCGTTGCACAGTAGGTGAAGCTCGGTAATTGCAGTCTTGCTCTTATCACAAGCAGCACAAAGGTCTAATTGTTTTTAGAAAACATGATAATATGCAGGTCTTTTTCCATTTCACAACATGTGACCTTATAAAATTGCATATTAAAAATATACAAATTTAAAAAAAAAAAAATGCAAGTAACAGATAAGTACAACATTGCAGCTGCCATTTATTATATGACAACAATGCCAAATGAGATAAACTATGACGTCTCCTGACTGGTTTTAAAATAAAGCATTGCTGTTCAACTACATCAGTGCAGTTGCTAACTTGTGCCTATCAAATGCAGAAAAGTCTTCACACATTGGCATCTAACAGCTTGTCATGAGGAACTGTTGCAGTAATATTTGTGGCTAATACTCTAATTAGAGGAGAGAACGCAGATGGTGTTGTTTCACAAACTCACAAGCTGAGAATCAAAATGTCACCACTGCCAAAATTACGGATGGTCTGAGAGAGATACCCCCCCAATTAAAACTGTACCACTCTTTCTCACAGCCTAGTTTTTATTTTCAAAATTTTCTTTTTTTATCCTCCGAGTGAAACTGACATTAAATGGCCTTCCTTCCCTGATGAAAAAACAGGGTCTTTAGTGGCGAAACAATGGTACTTGGGTACCATATGCTGCATTTTATACGCTGTAAGACAGCTGTGAAGCCTGAGTGTTCCTGGATGTGGGCCAGCTCCCAGAAGAAGCCTGGTTAGAAAATGTTTCCAGCGAGAGCAGGAAGAAGCCACTTTTCACGAAGCAACTTCCAGATGCAGGACAGAGAGGATGAGGTGAGTGCATCTGTGTGTTTCAGTGTGCATGTATTTCTCCATGTGTGTGTCATTACTTTACCATGTACACAGTCAAGCACAATCTATGTCCAAATCTCTAATGAATGAAGTAAAAAGGTGAGGTTTTCTGTAGGTGGACATTAGTACTGGCCTATCTTTATTTGCTGTCTTCTGCCTTGATCACTTCAGAGATTTAATAATAATATGGCTCTACTTTGCCTATAATAACACATCAATCCATTTTTTTTTTACAAGAAAGGTGCGATTTTACCCTACAAGCTATACCGAAGACAATCTTGTATTTTTATTCAGCCACGTAGCAGGTGAAAGGTGGATATGCAGCTGCAACGTTTCTGACTCTGACTTTATTACTTACCCCCATAGAAACTGTCTGTCAATCAAATCATGCTCCTTCACAGACTAGCCCAAGGGTAGAGTGCTAGTGCACCTTCTCAACAATGTTACATTGTTCACTACATATAGCATGTCTACCGCGGAGAGGCAGAGGATTCAATAAGGAGACCATGTGGTAAGATGATCCCTTTTGTTGAAAAGAATGCTGAGGATTTTATATTGCTGAGGTGAGCTTTTATGTGATGCTCAAACATAGTTATGACGAGGTGAGAAGTTTCCAATAACTGTATTTTGCCCTCAGCAGGGATTAAACTGAATCTGTGCCCAGTGCTGGAATCTCAGATTACAAATCTGGTTCCTGCCAAAGGGGAGTTTAACTCATTTTTGTCATTCAAGAATAATCTCCTCACATAATTCCTGTTGTGCAGTGATATTATGTCTTAAACATAAATTTGAGATATTTTTTCCAAACATGCTGCAGAGGCTCACTTGATGTTTTGGAATTCTTGCAAGAACTGCTCAGTTTGTACTGGATCCTACCTAGTGGCAATAATTCCCTTTATCCTCTTTGGAAGGGATTGGTTTATGTTTGTTAGACAACAAAAGCAAGGCACCAGGCACCGTTACCACCTATGAACAGAAGGCCTAAGGTCTGATAGCTCCTGCAGGTAGACAGAAAAAAGACCGAATAATGTGTGAAAGAAAGAGAATGAGATATTTTCAAGGGGAAGAAGGCTGGCATCTGATTCACTCTTCAGAGCTTTAATAAAATGTGCTCAGTTAAGCCCCTACTCATTATTATACTATGAGTATTGACTTTGGCCTAGAGTCATGACCAGATAAAATAGTGTAAGGGCTTGTCCTAAGTGATTACTCCGAAATACAAATCTGTCTGCATGTAACCCAATACAGCCTGTCTGCTGAGCACTGCAATGCACAAAGATTGCTTCCACACACACACACACACACACACACATTCTCACAAATTGAACACTCTAGCCAGGAGTGGATATTTTAAAACATGCATGGACATGAATGTCTTACATACACTTATGACACTGGAATGAATACATACTGTACACAAGCAAACACACAACAGACAAAGCAGAGAGGAGGTCTATTCATCAGCTAATGACTGCAAAAGCACAAGAACACCCCCAACACACACACACACACACACTCACACACACACTCACACACCCTCGCTCTCTCTCTGCTATCTCGCAGTCACACTCAGTCACCCAGTGTTGGTATAGTGTCTGGTCCTGACAGCTGAGTTTTAATTGGCCAGGGTGGTGCAGAATGGGCCGCTGTCATGCGGCTGGCAGTTTGAGGGGTTCTGGGACAGGCCCCACCGTGGGGGCTGTCAAACGGCCCACGGTCTCCACGGGAACCCCCACCGTGGGTGTCCCGCCTCATTTAGGAGCACACAGACAAAGCACCAATTAAGAAGGGCTTTAAACAATCAAACAGAGATCCTCAGGGCCCACAGACACTCCACAGGGCACTAAGAAAGACAGACAGACAGACACTCACACACACAAGCACACATCTCCATGCCTGATACATGCACGCAGACACACACATGCACCTAGACAAAAATAGAAAGGAAAAATAGACTGATCATGACTTGATCTGAAGACATAATTAATGCTTGTTCACAGGGCTGCATAGGTGAACTTGTGTGCAGGCATCCATCTGAATTAAAGTGGAAATTAATTGTGACTGACAAAAAACACAACACTGAATCAATACAAAAATGCTCAGAATATAAAACAGAAGTCCTGCAGTTTATTAGCAATTTTCTGCTGAAGCCCATTGGCTCCCTTAGCGGCAAACAATTACTGCAACCATAATTTAAAAAGGCACCAAAAAGGGAACTTGCTGCTCTCACAAAAGAACAATCTCCTGCATCTGCCTGTGTTTGTCTGCCTCCAGTCCCACGGAAGGAAGTGCAGCTGACTGATATTCCCAACTAAACTGATGAACCTTGCATTTTTAAGAGCAAAGCAGTGTCTTTAATGTATATCTCTGTCACTCCCCTCCTTTTGCCCCATCTTCTTCTATGAGCTTCCATATGCCACTTCCATATGGCCCTGCACCCTCTCCTGACAAGCCCATGGCTAAGGCCCATCCATCATTCTAGGGAGTGCACTCACTTGTTATCAGCTCAGGCTGGCACTGGGGAGTAGGAAACAGACACGAGTGGGGCCGAGAATAGCAGAATTCAGGCAAATTGCCCAAGTCCCTTCTAGAACTATTTTGTCACACAACAGAGCATCATTTGGCTGCTGGGTATTTTATTTTGGATGTTTGTTTGTTTTTTTTTTACCTCTGGTGATTTGAATGACATATTTCAGAATCTCTGGATGGACATGACTATTTGGGTCTCCAGCTGCAGCCTCAATGCTGAGGGTGAATGGGACCATAATGCAAGTTGTCCTGGAGGGGGAGATACAGGCATGCAATGGAGCTGGAGCACCAAGAAACACTACACCACATTGTGGTGGAGAAAAGAGCAAAGACATTATCTACACCTCAGTAAAATTAAGACTACACATGTATAGATGTATAGATGTACAAAAAGGAGCTAATACTTCTGATGACAATGATGATGATTAATTATGAATGCGGCAATACAGAAAACTTGTTTATAGTGTACAATATGTTCCAAACAATTCACCAGAAAGGGAAATGGACATGAACATACAGAAATATTGCAACAGAACCAAAGGAATCTGGAGAAAATATATCATCTCTCTTATACAGCAGAAAAATAAACACTGTCCTTAAGACCAGATGCTGCTTGAATTCATGATGTTTATCTGTGCTAGTATAAATACTGACCACAGACAGTTTACATTTCTATTAAAGAACATGTTCTGCACCCTCTCAGTATTAGAGGAAAAATATTTTCAAGTACAGTTGAGTGGAAATGGAAGACTGTGCTTGTATTATATTTCAATTATACAAACATTTCCATAAAAGTCATAACAGCATCTACAAGAGTTTTTAAAAAGCACAGAGTCAACACACAGCATAATTCTATAGCTTTACATGCCTGAGTAGTATTTCCTTACATGAGTCAAGTAGGGCTATCAGTCTGCTGAATGCATATGCCTGAACAGAATGGAATCAGTTCAGAAAGAAGATAAACAAAATACACTCCAAGAGCGATAGCCTCGGTGGCCGCAGGTGTAATGACATTCAAACGATGATAGAAATCAGTAAACACCCAGGAGCATGAGAATGAAAAGCAGTTCTGGATAAAGAAAAATGTTGGAAGTAAA
This sequence comes from Monopterus albus, assembly GCF_001952655.1. Lineage (NCBI taxonomy): Eukaryota > Metazoa > Chordata > Actinopteri > Synbranchiformes > Synbranchidae > Monopterus > Monopterus albus. The sequence continues at coordinate 428,072 of NW_018128021.1, read as the reverse complement.
TAAAAAAAACAGTGTTTTTTTGTCCACTGGTGTAAAACAGCCACTTTGAAATCAAAGAAAATGTTAAAAACAACAACAACAAAAAAAACATGCACCTTTATACAAGGGAAAAGGTGAGGAAAATGATGCATCTAGAGATAAGAAAGACAAGGATGAAGTAGAAGTGGAGGCATTGTGGCCATTTTGTGGTATTGCTGGTGCCAGACATTCTATCTGGAGGGACATGTAACCTCCATGTGCTTGGATGCCACAGTGGTCACACTAGTAGTCAACTAGGGAGCAGAAGATGAGTAATTTTAAACCCCATTAACAATCACTATATTTATTTATGAGGCTGGGGCTGGCTTGGTACAGTATGTACTGTTGCCCACACTTCCCTGCTTACATTGAGTCCAGTGGACATATGATCTTTGTCTGAGGCTTACTGGGGAAGGAAGAGAAGCCTCACTTCCTTGTAGACACTCTGAAAGCATGAATTATTGAGAGGATGTAAGGAAAAGAAGCAACTAAAATGTAATACGGTGCCACCTTTTTTAACCTTTCAGTTTTAATTAACACTGGGGGATAAAGTGGGGGCTGGGGTTGGAGCGTGTAGGTTGTATGCAGATCTGTGGAAGTAGGAGTGTTAGTGTGCAAATAAAGTGTATCTCTGCATCCACATAATTGTTTTTATGCCCTTGTTTTCATGAAGAAATGGGTGTCAGTACACGTGCATGCATGTGGGGACATTTTTCTCCACATTTCTTACATTTTCTTGTCACAACTCATGCAGTCAACAAGATTGTGGAACATGGTTCTGATCCAAAACACTTTGAATTTAAATGTCTCTGCACCACAGGCATTGGACCAATCGAAGAAAAAAAAAAAACCACAGAGCAGCTGCATGCTCATCCTTCTCTGCCAGGTCAAAATCTCTCCCTGATCAAAAACTCTGTGTCTGATTCTGCCCATGTGTCTCGAACAACAAGTTCTGCCAATATGGCCGCCTCTCTTCACGCTCTGTGGGCGGAACGCTGGATCACCGCTGTGCGTCAGTGACTTCAAAGACTGCAGTGCGCACAACTGATGGACAGGCAAGAAGCCTTCCCGATGTAAGTAAACACTCAGGCATTTTACCATCCATTGTTGTGGTCAGTGTTGTCTCACATGTGTCGTGCTGGATGATGTGGCAGGGAGCGTGCTGGTTGTTTTGATGTACAGTGGAGCTTTTCATGACCTCTTAAAGAGTTGTGGGGAAAGGGGCATGTGTTCAACCACAATGCTGAAACGCTTTTTATCAAAGTCAAGTGTCAGAGCAGACAACTAGGTGATAGAGTATGATTTCTGGGGAATTTTCTCTTTAAACCTATTGATAAGGGGCTACATACTGTATCTGTAAAACTCTAAAGATCTCCTGACTTTGCTCGTATAGACACTGATGCCCCTTACACACTACCTTTCCAAGGCGGGATTGTTGTGCCTTTATTCTGTCTTCTGTCTACTCTGTGTGTAAAGTGGAAAGCCGGAATGGTGGGCCATTTTGGTTGTGCCTATTGTCTGCCTTGGGAGTTAGTATCAGAGGTGAAGCAAAGGGGAGACACGCTCTGTGAAGAAAGTGTGAGCAGGCAATCTGGAAACAAGTGCTACATTTGGATGATGTCATAGTGTATGTGCACGATACTATCAACAGTGTCTCAAGTCTGTCCGCCTCTCTGCCTCAAACCGTTCTTCTCTTCTCTCTAACTTATAGGTCAAAGCATTCCAGATGTCACGAACGCGTTGATTACAGTTATTGCTTATGACATTTGCACACATAGCAAGAAACACACTAACCAATTTTGCATGAAGTGAAATAAATGCTTGAAGAGCCAACAAGGCTGCATTTGTACTTATCTCTCCCACCATTGTTGTTTTGGTTTGTAGACTATGAACACAAAATTTCTGTCACAGTTGACGCAGAGCAACGTCGTGTCGCAACTTCTAGTGCCTGCTGTCTAAATTCACAGGCCGACCCATCACTTATGACGTCCTTAGCTTGACCTTTATGAACAGCACAAGGGCGGCATATTGGTGGCTCTTTGGAATGGCAGTAGTACAGGATCTCAGTGTAAAAATGACTACATACACATGGTACGACTGTATGTTTTATTTATTTACTGAAAATGTTCAGCCTTAAATCAGGGGGTCTAAACTGGATGATAAAGCTGCTGTACCAGAGTCAAATTCCTCATGTGTCTGACACACCTGGCCAATAAAGCTGATTCTGATTCTAAAGTAAGTCCAGAGAAAAGAAACAAAAAAAGTAAAGATACACTTGGATTTTGACTCTAGCAAAGAAACTATTAGACAAACACAAAATCCATTCTTCTGTATTCAGGCTTTAAGGTCTCCAGGCAAAAGGTCTGTACTGTAAGCAACGTTTCTTCTGCCCTTCTTCACTTTTCTTTTTGTGCCACATGTGACCTTCACATTAAAACACCTTTGTTCATGTTTTCTCTCCTGAAACCACCTCTTCTCCCTTTTGCTCAGTTTCTTCAAAAGAGGCGTGTCATCGTTTTACACGATACGTCTGGACCTGCAGGAAAGCTCTCCCCTATCCAGCTGTTATGTTCTGAGGGTAAAGTCTAGTGAGAGTGATGTGGGGTCAATATGAGGGAGAGGAGTGCAGACCAAGGGGGAGTTCAGAGCAATACTCAAAAGGGAAAATAACCAGTGGGCTTCTCATCCTTACTCAGATTGTGTTAATCATAAGGATGTGTGTATATATATGGAAGAGTGACACACAGTGAGAATCGGGGTCTGAATATTTCCACCCAGCAAAGGCATTTCCATAGCAGGTGGTCTGGCTCAGCCGCCATCTGGAGGCCTCGATGGCCAGATAACCTTTGCTATTTACAAACCCCAAACTTTGTTTAAACAGACCCTCTAAAAGCCATGTGAGGGCCAAAAAAAACTTCTAGCTCACTTTTGTTTTTGACTATCAAGAGGGAAAGTCATGCCAAATTTCCCCAAAATCACAAAAAAGAATACTTCTGTTGGGAATATGTAAATAAATAACGAATTAGAATAAGATTGTGCAGTGACATGTCAGACATTTTGCATACCAGAAATCAAAGTCCATAAAGTGGAAATTAGTGGGCCTGCATATGAAGTAGCTTTCTATTATACCCTTCCCAAAAGGTAAAAATAATCATTTCATTTACATGCTGGGAATGTATAAGCAGCGTAGTTTAGTGGTATGGGAAGTGATTTGACAGGAGGGTCTAATAAATTAAACAATGGGGGAAAAAAATGTCACTGTTTCCAGATGGTTTTGCTAAATCAGAAATCCCTTAGGCTTTATTTGCATTTCTTCGTATTTCTTGAGAATGCCTTGCATGAATACAACCAATCACTCCAAACGAATAAATACAAATGTCAAACTTTATTTTCAACTCCAGACCTCGCTATAACCAGTGGATAAACTAATCCGATCCCTTACTTAAGTAAAAGTGTACATTTGGTTACACAATTGTGAACATCACATTTAATGCTGCAGCTGATAAAGGGGGAGCTAGTTTTAACTACCGTATATGTTTTTAACTTGAATTACTGCTGAGTAGCTGGTGAATTTCCCACCAGGGTCTTATAACCATACTGGATTTTCTGTATTCATTTGATGCTGAAAAGTAACTAGTAACTAAAGTTATAAAATGAATGTAGTGGAATAAAAAGTATAATATTTGCCATTAAAATGTAATGAAGTCAAAGCATGAAGTAGCAGAGAATGAAAATACCCCAGAAAAGTACAGATACAATATGTCAAAACTTTACTTAACTACAGTACTTAGTTACTTTCTGCCACTGACTATAATAAACAGTAGTTTGTGTAAGCTACAGCAGGTCAGGAGCTGGTTCAGGATTTTTGTTGAAAACTAGGTCATTTACATGGGAGATACAGTACACTGTACATGGGTTCAACACTGAATTTTATTTAAACATCCTTTTCCCCATGCAGTTTCCCAGCTTCTCAGTGACTGGGAGTGTAATACAGGCCAACTGCATTAAAACCATTTCCGCTAAGTGAAATATGTGTCCCGTCAGCGCGGCTCATTCATTATTTATCCATTTGCTCACATCTGAAACAAACCTGAAAAAAATAGAACAAAAAAGAAAGAAAGAATAAAGAAACAAAGCTGCTTATGGCCCTGTGAGCTTGAGGAGCACTCGCTGATGTCATCCAGGGGATGTGCCTCTTGCTGATTTATTCTGAATGTTATTAACCTTTCCCTCCCCAGAAGGCTGCACTCACCTCTGAGTGAGACAGAAAGGTGGGGTGGTGTATGACTGAAAGGAAAAAAGTGTATCAAGAACTGGGTTGCTTCATGTTTGTTCAGGGCAATTTGGGCAAATCCTGTTCTCCCAAATTCAAAGCAGATAGCATGTGGTCTTTCACTACCCTGTGAGTAATTATGGATGGTAAAATAAAGTCACTATGATATTACCATAACTGAGCAAGCTGACTGTGGATGACTTCCAGATGTCCCTTACCCATGAATGGATTTGCTACAGCAATAAAAATACTTTTGATTGTATTTTCATTTCAAGAATAGCAGAAGCTTTCATTGCCACTGGAACAAAAGCACGTGAAAAGGCATAAAAAGATCAGAGGGAGATGATGAGAGGGCGGGGTTCCAGGAAAATGGCATCATTGATAGAATTTTACTATGGGGTGAGAGAAAGGTTGACAAAAGAGATGGACTATGGCTCTCAGTACACAAGTAGCACCTAATTTATCATCTCGTTGCAGGAACAAGCATGAAAATTAAGTGATAAGAAAATCAATGGCATACTCCTAGATCCATATAAATGTTGGTAATGTTTAAAATTCTTAGTAAATGTGCAGAGAATACAGGATGGAGAGGAATGTAGGAGGATGAAGTAAAGGGCTGCAAAAAAGGCCATGGGTGAGTGGGTGGGGGTTGAGGGGCGTGGAAGAGAGGGTCATCAATCACATCTGGGTGACACACAATGAAATCTGACCGCAGCCCAAGATGTTTTAATACAGCATCCATTAGAGCCCTCAAATAAATTGCAATTTGGAAAACAGAACATAATACCAGCCAAGTTTTCATCATCCATCTTGCAGTGTGTCATGTAATGTAATTGCGTTGTTAATTTATCCAAGAATTTCCTTGCTACACCATTTCATCCGCATTGGTTAATTTCCCTGTAGAGTATATTTTCTCCCTTTCCCTCAGCCAGCCCTCCCTTCCCCTAGCTGTATAGCTAGCGGGGGCAGAGTAATGTTTCTGCTTAGCATGGCATTAGTCGAAGGGCTAATCAAAGCACTGAAGTCGGTGACACTTTATCAATGCCTGGCTGTGTTGGCTGTGCGCCGGCCGACTTCACTGTAGTGCAGATCCAATCAGGCCTCCACTGCCTGTCATTATGTCCCCGTGACAGCAGGATCACTCAAAAATGCTGTGGATTACATCAATATTATTGACAGAGTTTGGGGGCATTTAAAGCTGGGCAGCAGCACCAAATGCAGAGCAGAGGACTGACACTTCCTGTGTTTGGACCAAGGCATTACAGTGAGCCTGGGAGAAGATGACAATGGAAGATACATATGGGTACAACCAGGTTAAAATAAATAAATAAATGAATAAAAAATGTAAAAAAAAATCAATATATCACCTAAAATAAAAAAGGAAGGAGGAACAAATGTAAGAGATACGGTGTAGGTGTAGTAGTTGGTGGTGCTTAGCCACCCCACTGGTAGCAAAGTAGGTGCTGAAGTTTACTTTGATGAGTAAAAATGTAACTTTGCAAACAAATTTAGAGTGGTTAAAATTCACTCATGCCTTAGCCACACTTCTAATATTTCCCATAATAAAGACAAGACAAGTGGTTGGTTCAGCTGTCAGTGATAATGGGCTAAGGACTTGGAAAATCAACAATAGCATCCTAGAAATTCTCTTCATTCCTGAAAAGGCTAAGTCCAGACAGAGGAATGGCACATGTTGACATCCTTCTACAGCTGCATGGTGTGATGTCCACTGGTGCTGACACCGGCATTGGTTAGAGGAATATCACTGATGGTGCACAGAGGGGGCTAACACGGGCCCCCTGTTGGAGAGGTTTCTCTTTGTATCAATGGAAAACCAGGAGTGTTTTCTTACCTCCTATCACCTCGGAAGCGAGGGTAGGAATGGCCCTGCGGGGGGAAATGGATGAGGTGAATGGTATACTTTTGTCTCTCTCCCTACGCAGTTCTGACATCGTCATTGTCTGACATCGACACCATGAGGGTAGGCAGAGAGGTAGAAAGAAAGCAAGGAGTCTGACATGATCAAAGAATGACAGGAGAGCTAGAGGAGGAGAGCCGACCAAAACAAAGGCTCATTCTAAAGTTCCCCTGTGCAGGGTTGCTTAGCGGTTGACAGAGAGGGAGAGACATGGACTCCACCCCTCAGCCAGTGCTCATTTCTACCTGTGGACACATCACAAGCAACAAATGAGCTCCTGTTATTTTATTCATCTGTATATTTTACATACAAGTGATATTCAACATCTAAATATACGCATGCACGTGCTGACTAGATGACTGATACCTCTGTGAGGTCCAGTAAAGATTAATGTGGATTACTTCACATTGTTAGGCGCATTATCTCCATGAAAAATATCTATATCTAGACATTGACTGCATACACAAAACACATTCAAATAGTCTTTATTTGAAGCTGATCTGGTGATGCTAATGTCTATTTAGCTTAAAATTAGAACTTTGTTTCAGCGCTCACCACAAAGAAGTCTAGCAGTGTTGCCAGGTGTCCAGCTGAGCTGTCTTTTCTGTGCTGCACAAATCTATCATTAAAACTTCAGTGGTTTACAGAAAGGAAGCCTCACTACTTCCAGATAAATCAGTGAAATAAAGACGAAACCTTTCATGCATATCCAAAAAGCAGCAGCCCTCCAACCCCACAAACCTCAAAACCAAGGCTGCAGAAAGACATATTTATTTTCATGGTTTTGAGAGGTATAATCTGATGTCATTATGTGGATTTGGCTGAGCTGAACATTTACATCTGAGTGGAATGGTTGTAGTTTGGCACTGAAAAAGGCTTATGTATCTGTGAGCATCAGTAGTGTATAACTGATAATGATATATTTCAATTTTCATTTTGCACTGAACAAATTTGATACAGGATTAGATTTCACATGTTTCAGGACACCACATGTTACTTGATTAAGGAGCTGTGTGATCTGGAGGATTGACAAAAAGCACTCAACATTCTCACCAGAACACCAAGCATCATTTACTGATTTGGAGGGTAACATCAAAATGGTGTTGAATACAATTCCTGGGCTTGGTTTTCTGTTTACCCGACTAGGATTGAACATCTCAGCAGGTATTTTTATGATCTGACCTTAAAGCCCACATTGCCTACCCGAGATTCAGGAGGAAGAGACTAGAAAGAGGTGCTTGCTTCCTCAAATTCCAACACCTCACCTGAAGTGCAGCTATACCATATGGACATGGGGGGTCCTTGAAATGTGCACTCCGTCTATTTCCTCCACTCAGCCTGTCATGGCCAATGCAGCTGAAGATGACAGGAAGGGCAAACTAGCACTTGTATGTCCGTCACCATTCTGACAGGTGAAATAAAAAGTTGACAGGGCTGAAATCTTGCTTGGCCCCCAGGACATGGCCTCCTCAGCTGTTAGTCCACAGACTAGGGAGATAAATTAGTAATAGTGGTTTACTTGTCAACAACACAAACACTCCTGGCTATTGATCCACTGGTGTGTTCACAGAGCTCAAACACATTCCACAGACTAAAAGTTAACAATGCACTCAAGAAAAGGATACAGGCAGCATAAAGTTGCATAGGGTGCAAATCAATAGCATTTACTGCCCTATCATTAGTCCCTGGAGCAAGGCACCAAGGTCAGTGGTAGACTTCCACTGTCTATACACTTTCAGCTACATGGCTGCTCAGTGATAATGCCACTTTCACAAAAATAAAACTATATTCACAGCATTCCTCAGCAGGTTTCAAGTCAGCAAGTTTATTTTCAAAGTGGCAAAGTGAATGGAAACAAAAGACTGCCAGGAAAATAGGAAATACACATTCAAAAGGAAATACAAGCATACTGGGCACTGGAGCTATTCAAATGACATACCACCATTTAAACCAGACTTTTCATTTAGAGCCCTTATCCATAGGAAAATCTACCAACTTCAGGTGTATCAAATATCAACCAACCTCTGAAATTAGCAAAGGAATTTGCCTAATTGAATTTGCAATCAACTTAGGTTTCAGCCTGGAAAGTCTACTTTCATTTGTGTTCTCTGTAGCACTATTAAAAGAAATAAATGTGCCCATGTCCATTTTAAAATAATTCATTATGTTCTTGGTACTCAGGGCTTTTCTACACAAAAGACAAATATTTTCTCAAAATATCTGGCCATGAGCTATCAAACTTTGCTGATCATTTTTACATTCCGTCTGCCTTTTGCAGGATGTCCCTCAACCCACATTTTGAACCTTCAGACTTTCATGACCCTTTAAATCTTTCTGTGGGGTTCTACGGGCTGGTAAAATGGTTATGAGATCTTTATCTGTTTTATGGACTCCCTGGCCATTCCAGATGGACCAAAATCAATGTCATTTTTTGACTGAAATCAATTAAATTTACTGGTGGTAATTTGAACTTGCCGCAGAATAAGGGTACAAGAGAACTGTGGGCTGGAAAACCACTGACAGGGAGATTTGTACGTTGTCAATATATACTGTTATATGGTTGAACTTTAGATTGAATGTGTAGAAAATGACAATACTGTCAATAAAAAAAAAAACTACCCACTCATCTATAGATTAACTATACTCACTTATCCTTGAGGGCTGTGGAAGGGTTTTATTCAATCCCAGTTTATACTGGGAGGTGGTGTACATGGGCGGAGCCAGTGGGTGGCCAGAGGTAACAGCGCCCACCCCCAGAATCTGACTGGTCCTTCCTGCTAGAGTCAAAATGTGATACTTGTCAGTATTAATGAATGAAAAATCAAAAGCAATGAGTAACTGTTGCCCTAAATACAACTAACATTTTCTGGTGCTTTATAACTGATTTTGGTACATTTAGTTTTATTTCATATCATGCATGCATTCATTTCTCCAGTTGTGTTATTGTGGAGTACTCGGCAATTTGCCTTAGTCCCTGGCGGAGAGTAAATAAGGAGCGCAGACAAAGTTATCTAAAGAAAGCACTGTGTGTGTGTTTAATTTTTACACAGAGTAAATAACTTGATTCTTAATAATGTATTGTTTAATTTACTTTTTACATGTATTTCAAATGTGCCACCCCTCTCTGAGTCTGTGGCCCAGCCACCCTGTCCATAATTTCCTAGATCTGGGGTGTACACCCTGGACAGTCAATCACAGGGCCATAACCAAATCACTGCACTATTCTAAAGATATTATTTGTTTGACTTCAACATCTGCATACCTCAGTTTGATGCAAATTTTAATGCATTGCTTTAAAAAAAGGGATAAAGCATATTTTCTATGACAAGACAAAGACATCATTGATCATTTTGTGGTGAAAGCCACATCTTGGTAATCCCTCTCTTCCTCTCGCTGCACTGTCTAATGACGCACAGATTGACATTGTGGCCCCTCCTCCCTTCCGTTCCTCTTCTCTGCCCATCTGTGTGAAAGATCTTAGTGTACTATACAGCTTCCGCATGTTCCCTGAGATGTGCCTCCCAGCCTTGGAGAATATGGGATTAATGAGTTAAATTTATCTTTTCTTGAAACATACACACCATTGTTTTCTCCATGCATGTCCTAAATGCATCCCAGAGTGCCTTGGGAGAGGGCTGCATCATTGAGTCCCATAGATCAGCGGTACAGCATTCTCTTCCACATTCCCATTTCCCTTCAGAAAATAATATGTTTATACATACACATATTATTCACTCAACATTTCAGCACTTTAAAAAGTGTGTTATTCTGAGACTTGAAATGAACGCTGAGCGTGTAAATGTCATGATTTCCATACAAAACTCAAGATCATAATTACAGCATTTTATTTGTTTTATAGTCATTTACACAGTGAAGCTAATACAAACAAACTGCTTAAAGTGTACAGGTGCACTTAGATGAGTGTAAATTTGTTGTATTTGCTTAGATATCGTAATGAACAAATTGTATGTTCTTAGGTTTAAAGCTGATGCTGTGTTAATGTAACATGTCCTCACCAACTGGTTTTTACTTTGTTAAATCACTTCAATGACTTAACTGGTCTCAAACAAGGAAAAACAAAAGAGAAATCAGTAAATGCTCTCCTGATTAATCCTCCATATCACTGTAAACTATGATTGTACAGTTTACTGAGGATACATACATGCTCTCACCAAACAGCAATCTGAAATAACCTGGAGCTACTCATATACATGGGCAGACAATTATAGTGTCCTTAGGAGAGTAGTTAAAAAAGGCTAAGAGTCAGTAATGACTTATATGTTCTTATCTGGTTTTGTCAACGCTTTGTCCTCTCTGGGAAATTGTTTTGCTGCACTGCCTCAAGGATGATGTAAATTATCTAAGATTTTACATTATTGTTGTGCAGATGAATATGTAAAAGCTCCATCTTGGAGGGCAATTACACCATTTACGTAGGTTGTCAGTGCAATGCCCATTTACACTTGAATTGGTTATAACAAAATTTAAAATGACATTGATGGAAATAATGATTATCTTTACAAGTATTGTTTCATAAAATGCAATTAAAATATCAGACTCATCTTCTAGAAAATGTATGCTTCAGTTAAATTGCATAGCACATCTAAAGAAAAACACAAAATCCCTCTCAGGGCATATCTTCATAGCATGTTTGAATAGTCAGCTGCTAAAAATGAGAGGACACACACTGTAATTATCAGGGCATGAGTCACACACTATCCTCCCACTGCTAT
>NW_018128021.1:411816-417104 GCF_001952655.1 Monopterus albus | reverse complement strand
AAACATGAAGTGACCCCAGACAGTGGTGGGTGTTCTGCTAACAGGTGAAGACCAAGCTTTCAGTACGCCAGAGATCAGGTTTCTGAAGAAACCTGGTGAGAATGCCAGAGCACTGATGATTGCTAATGTGCCTTGCTTTAAGTGCGTGTGTATGTGTATTTTTCTGTAATCACAACAGGCTACAGCAAATCAGACACACATCTACCCCCAAAAGTCCCTGACCTCCCAATGTGAATGGCAAGTGTTTGGAAATGTACAGCAGGAGCGATTAGCTCATATTTAAATGCTGTTTAACAGCCAACTTCCTGAAAATTTCACAGGGGTGAAGTAGTCGGTGGTGCTTAGCCACCCCACTGGTAGCAAAGCTTCTGGAGTGCAAGGCTGGGAACGTCCATAATTACCAATTCAGAAGTTGGCTTTCTTTTCTGGCTTGTGTGTCCAGACTTAAAGGCGAAAATTTTGAAAACCTATGTGTACACATCATGTACACAAATATTTCTGAGGGATTTTTCCTGTCCTATCCATATCCTGAAACACTGAGTTGAGAGAGGGCAGTGCTCTTACTCAAACCCTTGTCTTGTGTTTGAAGGTGTGGACAGAACACAAAGCTAAACCTACAGAACCAGTGGCTTCCAGAGAACCAAATGAGTGATGACTCTGCTGGAAGACTGTAGCCCCAATGTCACAGTAAAGAGCGTGGCTGTCTCAACTTGAAATGGCAAAGTAACCGAAGATGGTTTCCTCCCCTAAAATCACTCACTTCTCTCCACACATGCGCAGCCATCAGCAGGTTAATTAACTGTGAGAGCTGCTCACTTGAAACCTTAAATCACTCATTCAGCATTCTGTCATGAGCCACCAGCTTAACCACGTTGACGAGGGTTCTGCCTTGTTTGCAGACAACAACTTGGAGGTGGGGAGGGTGAGGATTTAGGTGGTGTGGTGAGGTTCTACACAGAGGGCATCAAATTTTGGACTAAGAGGATGGAAGGGAAATGTCAATGAGTGATCTGAAGAAACACACCCCTGGGTGTCACTATAAATGTGTTGCTGCTCTTCCTCCTATCTCTGTGATTGCAGCCTGTCATTCTTTTTGCACTGTGAAATGTAATCTGTCACTTCAGACTGTCTGAATAATAACAGGTGGATTGAATAGGAGAATCTTGCATGTTTTGGAGGTGAACCAATCCCACCCACTTTACTGCCATCCTTCCCAAGAACATGCAGCCCATTCTTTCTTTGTCTAACAGAAATTCCATACAAATATGTATGTAAAGGTGGTATTTACTCTTTCTTATCTTTCAAGCCATCCTTGCTGCTGCAGGTTATGATGATGAGGAATTCCCAGGTTCCACAGGGAAGGTGGCATGGACTTATTGGTTGGCATCTGTCTGCCAGGCTTCGAGTCCCATGCCGAGCTCCTTCACACCCTTCAGAGCTTGTATTATTTCAGCCTCCATAGGTGATCTATAATATCCAAATGTGTTTGCTTAGGGAGAACTGTGACTGCCTGTTTTCTCCCATTACTCAAAAGGCTGCAGAGGGATAGGTCTCTCTTTCAGAGCAAAGCCCAACAGAGAGGTTGTGTTCATGTGTGCTCATTTCTCCTTTTAACAGGTCGGACATCTCAGAGGTGCTGCTTCATTTTGTTCTCACTGCAAGGGTATTGACCAGTAATGGTCCCCCAGGGAGGACTGAACTAATATGTAAGAGCTTTCAACAGCAGCAAATATCTGGGACACAAATATGGAGTCCTTTTTGTGTGAAAAAATCCATTCATTAAAAAAGGATAAGATGAAAATCAAGTTACATTTTGAAATGTAGCTTTGAAATAGTGTTTTGTCTTTGAGTGCTAAGTGCTGAGATTATTGACCGTAAACAAAATGACTGGCCTTGTGGTGGGAATGTCTCCCCCCCTCCTTTAACAATCCTCTGTCCTTCCTTTGAAACATTACTGGTGAATATCACGTCCATAAATCAGCTCCCATCCGAATAATCTCGTAAACTTTTTTACAGTGTAATTCATGCTCCCCAGCATTCTTTGTTTAACATTTATGTTTATTGATAAATGAAGATAGGTTTAAATAATTTAGACCAAACATTAGCTGTGAGCATGGAGATTAATAATTGATGGGGTGTGTGAAGGGCTGGGCCACTCGGGGAATAGATAATATTAGCTTAATGCAGAGCTGTGTGAACAGGGGAAGTGTAATGGACTCACTGCCTTTAACTGATGATGGTTATTGTGGCCTGAAAGTTGTTACAAAAGGGGAAAAAAGGGGTCTGAGTCGTGCAGAAGGGGGAGGGGTTGTAGTGTGGTCATAGATTTGGCTCATAGGAGCTGACAGTGCAAATTGTGGTTTTAATAGCAGGAGGTTTACACATTCTACAGAGAGGCCCTAATGGCCAGGTCTGTGCTTAGTGTAAAGAGAGAAAAATGGCTCTGTGCTATTAAAATGAAACTTGAGAAGGTCCTTGCTCTTAGTTTGGGGTTTTCCTTTTTTCCCAGTTGAACTCTGTCTCTCCATCACTCATTTTGATCTCCTCCTGTCCATTTCCTGCTCAGGGTCTTGCTTAAGTTTGCCCACACACCCTCAACATAGTGGCTCACAAAGTGATCCAGTGCAATAACCCTGTGCATTGCAGACAGGCTCATTTTACACAGAAAACTGAGGACACCGCAAGGTCACTTATGAGAGCTGGAACCTTTGCAGTATATAGCATTCTGAGAAGAATTTTAGCATTACATTAAATATAAATATATAAAGAGACTGAAACAATTTCTGACCATCTAAGTCCACATTCCCCCAACGATGTGTACAATACTGTATATACAACAAAGCCCTATTATTGAGGCATCATTATTTTTTGTACACAAAAGCAGAAGGCAGCGATGTTAGATATTACCCATATGCTTATGTTAACGGCTGCTCAGCGCCTGCAGGTCAGCCTGCAACAAAAGGGCCTCATTTACTCTCCAAGGGATACTATTCCTGTTGTGCCAGGCTAGTAAAAAAGATGCAGAGGGATAATGTGTATCAAAGGCAGAGGAGGACCCCTTCATTCTATATTGCTATCACAGCAGCATATTAGCATCTAAACAAAGGAAGCAGAATCCCCTGCAGTGCAGCAGCGTTTCAAGTGGTCACTCACAGGCTTTATTTATTTCTCAATCCAACACATTTTATGCTGAGCAGCAGAATTCAGTGCACTCCCCTTCCTTCTCAAAAAAAATTCCTCTCGTGTCTTCAGCAAAAAAGTGTTGAAGTTGCTGCTTCTTCTCTTTCTCTCTCCTTGTTCTCTCCCCCTCTTTTGTTTGACTTTATCACAAAGCTATGACAGCTGTCATCACTCCTCAGCAGGCTTCAGATCTGCATTTCAAGGTTTGCGGGTTCATCGGCTCATCGGGTTCTGTCTGGGCAGACAACTTAGGCAGCTCATCGGAAACTCCTCTTCTTCTGACGAGTCCCTCTCATAAACAATAGGTTACACTTACATGCACAGCAACAGCCAAAACATGTAAAACTTCAGCAACATTAGTGTCACCTTATTTATGACAAAGTACTAAACTATGAGTGATATTTACATTATTTACATTCTGCAGGTGCAATATTTCCGGTAATGCCACTGTAGTGATGCATATGGCATTGGTCAGGAACATGCAACACCATTTACTGATGGCTGTTAAAGCATTGTGAGACAAAGTGCTAACATTTTTATTAGAATTCATGCATCTGTTTAAAATAAGCATTAAAAGCTTTTGGAGGAAACATATTGCAAAGTATGTAGCCTATATGAAATCTTAAAGGCTTTGCAGCTATGCAGAGAGATGCTTGGCACCAACATGATGAGCACAGGCAGAAAGTAACTATTGTAAATACATTTACTCAAGTATTATACTTAAGTACAATATTGGAGTATTTGTACTTTACTTGACTATTTTCATTTTCTGCTTCTTCATACTTTAACTTCACTACATTTCAGAGACAAATGCTGTACTTTGTACTCACTATATTTATTTGACCCCCTTTAGTTACTTTTCAGAATGAGGTTTACAAAACAAAGTACAGTATAATAATATGATTTATTGATCCTTGGTGCAAAATTCACAAGATACCCAGCAGTAATTCCAATTATATGGTATATGTAAAGTAGTTAAAATTAGCTCTATACCTTTACTGTATCAGCTGCAACATTAAATGTGATTCACAAAATAATACACCAATAATTGTTACTGAATAATATGGTGTACATCATTGTAATCTGTGTCATTCTGCATAATGAATACTTTTGGCATTTTAAGTGTATTTTATGCTAATACCTTTGTACTTTTATTAAGTAACATTTGGAATGCAAGACTTTTACTTGTAACAGAGTACTCCTACACTATGGTATTGCTACAATCCAAGTACTTCTTCCACCACTGATAATTAGTGTACAGTATTTGTCTAAACAATCCTTTTACCTGATTACTATTACACAGTATGTGTAGCATATTAAGCCTGATAGACCTCTAATAAATTATAATACATTTGATTATTGCACTAACCATACTTATATTCAAACTTTTAGCACTCACTACTGACATTTAAAGACTGACATCTCATACAAAACTGTCCAGTCAATCATTTTTACAGATATTTTTTCTTAGCGGGGATAACATTTCTATGTTGTTGAGGGCGCAATCAGGAGCAGACAAGATTCCACACTCCCGTATAGTCCTGACAGACAGACTTGTTTGTTTCTGACCCAGACTGCTCTCCTCCAACGCTGTCACTGTCAGAATTGAAATGCCCTTTACAACAGATGTTTGACTGGTCAGCTGGTGACCTACCTCACAGCTCACAGCTCCCGGATAGATGGACGCCATGCTAACACCAACCCTGCAATTTGGCAGATCTAACTTTGACAGCACATTGAAAAGGATCAATATTAACCTGTCAGACGGAGGCAGCCGTTCCCTCTCATTTAGTGATAAAGGTGAGGTTATGTTTGACGAGTTGAAAGCAGCAGGATGGAAGAAGAAAAGAACAAAAACTTGGATGTAGAGCAGATGAGTTGGAGAATTTCCAGTACATTGATATAAAAATGAAAAACAGAATACATAAATAAACCATAACACGTATTCTTTGGTTATGTTTCTGTGCTAATTCTGTTGTCCAAGCAAAAGCACAGAATGCCTGAGTGATGTCACCATTGTCTTTGGGTCGGTGTGTGACCTCTGGGCATGAGGAGGCCTGTGCATATGTAACCAGGCTAATTTACACAATGCTCTGAGCAAGCTTTAC
>NW_018128021.1:402580-411735 GCF_001952655.1 Monopterus albus | reverse complement strand
CTCATCAGACAGCACTAAAAGTCTGCGGCTGCGCACAACTTCAACTCCCCAGCTCATCTGGATAGCCGGAGGCCTTGTCGAAGACAGATAATAGGCGAAAGGTACAAAGGCGCACATATCTCAATACATGCATGAGAAGAAAGTAGAGGGTCGTTATGGTAGTCTGAGATGGCCCTCACTTTCTCTGATGTGTATGTACAAGGGTGACATGTCATTGTCCTCATGCTCAGCCTAAAGCAAAGCTCCTTTGTTATCTGTTTTGTCATCTGTGTATCCATAAACCCTGGCCCTGGTGTGGACCGCAAAACGGAGGACAGGGCAAATACAGACAAAACAACAGGGCATCTTGAAGTCATTTTAAAAAAGACGTATCAAAAAAAGAGTTTGAATCACTGCATGGAACAAATGCATTCATAGATGTTTCTGTATAAGAACTGAAGTAACACACATATTACAAACTGCTCAAATGTAAACAAAGACTAGGAGTTTAAAGTGACTGTTAAATGTAATCTTGGTACAAAACAGGCCCCATAGCTACAAAAGGGAGAATAATATTGAGATGTTCTTGACGTGTTACTCCAAAACTCAAATTTCAGATCATATGTTCCACTTTGGCGAGCCTTCAAAACAAACTTCACTGCTACCAAATCTCAGAAGTGTTACCACGGTTCCTCTGTGAGGGTGTGATGATGAGTTCAGAGCACTAATGGTGTCTGTGAAAGGCGTGCAGCACTGAGTTCTAGGCTGGCAGGGACGTGCGTAGAGTGGTACACTTGTCAGAGCCCATCATGTAAGTGCTCCTCTGAACTAGAGCCGTGAATAATTTCTTCGAGATCCAGTAGTCTTTCTTCTTTTTCCAAACTATCTTTACAGAACCATCCACCAAGTCCTTGTAACTCTTTCAACACTTGCAGTGGAGAACGTAAAGAGACTGAATAAAACAGTAGTTTCTCTTTGTTTAACTGAAGAAAGTTTGCAAAACTGGGCTCAGAGCTCAACATTAAAAGAAGAGCTTATGTGAGCAGTCAGGCAGAAAGAAAGTCAGGGTGGGAGGCTTGAAAGGGATTGTGGGTTGGAGGAGTTAGCTTATCTAATTGTAAACGAGCACACAAGTGTATGGACACTCATCATGCACTTGTCAAAACATGGCTGCCTGTGATTTTGCTCTGCTGTGATTCTGCTGTTTGCTGAAGATTCTGTTTACATTCAGGCTGATTCAGACAAGTCATTTATAATTCCACTTTGAGAGCACAATTGTAGCAATTACGCCAAGTTAGGTGTTGTACAGCTAGAGAAACAACAGAATGAAAAGATTCATCACAGGCATCCCTTACAATTATTGCCTCATTCTTGGGCTTTATTTTCATTCTTGCTGCATCATCTTTGAACAAAGAGTTGCAGATATGCAGTCTCTTCAACTGTTGTTTCATACTCTACAAGTTAAGTTTTGTATTGTTTGCTTCACTATATATTTGTTAGTTTAAGAGCTATGGTGAAGTATTTAAAAGTTAAGTGGCGTAGATGTAATATGATGTAGGAAAAGTGGGATATGAAAAAGCCGATGACCGGCTTAGACACACGCTGACATTGCATCCATATATCCATATTGCTAGCATGAATAGAATTTGGTTACATACATTTTAGTTCAAGCAACTACTGGTAATGAGAGGAAGAAGCGGGAGAGAGCAGGCAGATGGGTACAAGCACTGAACATGAAGCTGATCTTGATTTCACAGTGGAGGGGGGAAAGTGAGAAAAACCTCACGCAGATGTTCACAAGCTGCTGTGAGAAGAACATCAACATCTCTTTTAAACAAAGGCATTCTGTCCAAGCCTGAGAACACCTTGACAGAGCACATCTTGTGGTTTTTCCAAATACACACTACATGTGAAGGAGGCACATCATTCTACATTCACTGGAACATCCTCGCTTGCCAGGTGTCACTGGTTGCACAGAGGCCAAAGTTGGAAGGAAGGAAGAGGCAGTTTTGTTTTTCAGCGCAGGCCTGAAACTGCTGATGGATGCATTTCCTAAGTTTTTGCATCCACACACATGCTGGAACAAATGGTGTGACTGTATGCTAATGTTCTTGCTTGTGGCCATGCATTATCTGCTCAACAGAGCAAAAGATTAAAAACAACCTCCGATCACTTGTGTTTTGAAGAGAAAACATATTTGTTAGACAGTATTTTGCACTTCTCTTTTAATGT
Source organism: Monopterus albus (assembly GCF_001952655.1). Taxonomy (NCBI): domain Eukaryota; kingdom Metazoa; phylum Chordata; class Actinopteri; order Synbranchiformes; family Synbranchidae; genus Monopterus; species Monopterus albus. The sequence continues at coordinate 409,524 of NW_018128021.1, read as the reverse complement.
CAAGAGGCATTAATGTCAAGTAATGAGTCAGGCTAATCCTGCATTGGTTTCTGTGGTTTTGAGCATTAAAACTTGATGCGTCTCCTCACTTCACTGCAAATGCCTGTGGACCTCTTAATGTGCAAGACAAATGCTCTGCTGGGTTGGATTGACTGTAATGGATTTGGTCCAAAAGGACAGATATCCAGCTTTCATAAATTGATTTGATCTCTGAGGACAGAAAACGAGAGATAGTTTTTACAATTGAGACATCAATGGAACATAGACCACAACAAAGGAGATAGAGAAAGCCAATCCCTGCTAAACTGGCACTGGAAAAATCAAGCATGTTCTCAAGTGACTGATTATTAGTGTCTCTGAACCACTTATATCTCATTTTTAAGAGGTCACAGGTTTGCTTAGTAAATGAAATAAATCCTAAGCCAATCCCAAACATTTAATTAGAGCTCTGCGTAATCCTATCAGTGGGGTGTAAAGTTTCTTCTTGCACTACCTTTACATAAATCGTTGTTGTTTTACTTGAGAGGATATGTATAAATAAAAATTCCTTTTGCTGCTAATAGTATTATCAACATATTTTAGTAGTTAAAGATCTGCAATTTATCACAGGGTCTATTTTTAAAATCAATCCAATCACTCATAAATTCAGCATCAAATAAAGTGATCAGATTACATTTAATGCATTTTTTTGTATCCGCAGGCCACGGCCATAAATTAAAACCATCTGAAAGCGTCTGGAGTGCATTTCATTTTGCCTTGATTCATGTGCTGTAATATAACCCCTCTCAGATTCCCTGTGTGGCACAGGACAGCGAGGCGAGTGAGCTCAGTGCGTCAGGAGATTAAAACCTAGCCGCGAGATTGGACTCAGGATGTAGGCATCAGATAATATAGTAGAGATATAATGAAAGCGTAAACAAAAACCTGGCACAAGAGAGAAATGCCTGCTCATAAAAATCTCCTTTCTCACCATTGTCTCTCCAACAAAAGAGATTCCAGAGGGCTGGTGCCCTGCGAGTTATTAACACTTGACTGAATAACATACTTTAAAACTTTAAGTGATTTGAGTTTTACCCTTGCTTTTCCATTGTTAGATAACATGTGTAGATGTCCTTCAGGGGCTGAATGAACAAGGAGCGCTTTGTATGGAAGGCATACAATGAATGCACTGCTGGGAATCCTTCCAAAAATTACAGTGCGATTGCAAAACTGACCCATAAATATAATGAACGTGTCAAAATATTGCCAGTTTCCTATCTAGACAGACAAGCCAATTAAATCATTTTCGCACATGCAAGTCTATGAGGACAGATTATGATGTGTAAAGCTCTTGCACTCTGTCGGCACACTGCTGAGCCTTTCTCTTCTGCAGGCTGGGTTTACACCTTTGTGTCCTTGTGTGCCCGGCTGCTGTGGTGATAGATTGGTAGTCACTTTCATGTCGGGGAGCAACGCTGAATGAGACGCCTGCCGGACAGCTGTGCTGGCACAGACTGCTATCTTTGCTGCCAAGTCAAGAGCCTTTTTTACCCCTGCTGCTCCCTGAGCACTGCTCAGTGCTTACCGTCAGCTTCTTCCCCTGTCGTGCCTCAATGACAAAACACACATCAGGCTATAACAGCTCACTTTGCACTGGCTTGGCGGGCCCGGTCTGACTTTTGTGTTATTAGCAGGGTCACTGTCTGAGGCGTGTGCTGGGCCAGCGGGGAATACAAGGCCATATTTTGTCCCCGTTGTTCATTTTAATATACAGTATTAAATGAATCAAGAAGCCCTGATCCATGCAGAAATACACAGTGTAATTTCCCTTGTTGGTGAGAGCTGTTACCATTTTATTTAAAGTTTAAAACAAGTCACATTAGTCAGCTGAGAGAAGCATCACAGCAGGCCTCTGAAGTACCACCAGGTTTCACAGACCTGGGAATGAGACATATTTTAGTTACAGCAGATGAAGAAGTTAACATGATAAATGTAGAGAGGCGTGCTATATGATTAGCATTTTGCTGTGGCACCAGACTGCATTAATAAGAGATGGTGAAAAATCAATAGTAGTCATTACACCACTACGCAGGATAAAATATTAACTAGTGTGGAAACTGACCTGAAGAGATTTCTTTTCTTCTAGCAGTGATGGCTTGATATGGTTATTGGTAATAAACACCTACAGTGGTGCAACTACTAGCTGGGGAAATATCATATTTACCATGGAGAGGGAAGATGAGCGGTTAACCTTCAGTATGATTAGACCAACCTGCTTTCTTGCATTTTCTAATAAAGGCAGATGAAAGTGTTTGAGCAAAGAATATTTCAAATAATAGTTTATCCATTCGTAGGCTTGTATTGTCTCCTAACCCCAGGCTTTAAATACATCTCAGAGTACGGTGTATTATGTCACATGAATAAAGTTACTTTGATCACTACATGCTACTTCAAGTGTGAATGCAAAATCGACTTCTACTGTCTGTTATGATTGTGTGTATCAGAAGCATAAGTCTGAAACAGGAAGCAGATGATGTCATTAGCCAAATCCTTCAGACATTGTTCCATTCTCACTGCAGCTATCCTTACAGCCAGGTCCTCCTTTCTCTATCTTTTGTGAACGCATTCCCAGTGGAAAGATCGACATGGATTTCACAAACAATTTATCCTAAATTGCAGGAAAATTGGCTGCAGATCTTAGAGAGGGGAAAGGAAAAAAAAAAGTAGAATGAGGTTAAGATGATCCACAGGGTATTTATTCACTAAGGCTCTCATGGTAGTTCCACAGGGTTCTCCCCTTTCAAAATAACCCAGAACCCCCCTTTCAGACCCCTCAACAGCCCCCGCTTTCATTTGCTGTTTCAAATGTATTAATGGGCCGGAACCTTCCTGGATGATCTTGGCCCTCTCCCTAATGAAAACGCTCTGTGGCTGGATCCCAGCGCAGTAATCAGGCTCTGGCCTCGGGAGCACAGGGGCATACAACATGCAGAGCAGGAAGAGCCCCAGTGTGACCCCACACTGTGTCCTTCAGTCACCCCATGTTGCCCTATGCCCTCTCTGGCCTGGGCCTCTTCTCCTCTAAAGCCCTCGCCGTCAGGGGTCACAAGCCTGGACCTCTATAGAGTGAAGAGGAAAATCAGGTTCAGGTTCAGGTTTATTATTATTGTCATCCTCAGTGTCACAGTTATGTATTTTCACAGGCAATTAGAGCTAGAGAAAACTCAAAAGATTGTATATTTTGAATTATTATCATCCTGTTCTAGGCTATTTGTTTCAGCTCCATTTCGAGGCAATATGTCAGACGATGTTTACTTTGACATGTATTTAAATGAATCTTATCTCAACGAAGCAAAGTTATAGTTACATATTTCGAATAATTACATCATCTTTAACTATGAAAGCTGTGTGTGCTGTGTACTTCCCTTTGGGTGTCTCTGATGCATCATCACATCAGCCACCGTGAACAGAAGCTAGGCACATATTGTAAACAGTGAAATAAGAGCCATCTATTTCCATACGAGGTGCTGTTTTGAAATGATGATAGGGACACAGCAGAAGCAGAAACCATGTTTTGGGTCCTCTAGGTGTATAGCCTGTCACTAACCAGAAGGCATTTGTTTGGTCTGTTCTGCCAGGTCTCCTTTAGTCTCCACTCTGTGGTCCTAGACCCCAGCCTTCAGCCTTGAGGTAAGCCTGGCCAAATGTGGCGACCTTGGAGCTGCAAGTATAATAGGACACTAAAATGATGGGGCAGTCACCAGGACGCACATCATCTGTTTTAACTTGTCTGTCTTCCCTGGCAGACTCGCTGAGTGCTGTTTTCATTCCTCTTGGATATTATCTTTTACAGTTTTGCAAAACTGTCAGTGAACCTAAAGCCCTGAGCCCCACCTGCTGTATTGTCACCCCTAATGACAGCCAGACACCCTCAAAGACAGGGCACTAAGGTGTTCTATGATTTTACTTAAAAAAAAAAAGGAGACTTTAAGATAAGTGTAACACTTTGTATTCTCTTTTCTGCTACAAGTAAACATGCTTTCTAAGTGCAAACAATTCCTAGAAAACACTGAACATCTTCTGTGCAATAATCTAATGGTGCGGTGATGTCACTCAAACTCAACGATGTAAGATCAATCCTGAAGATGATTTTGGTAAATCATGAAAAAAAAAAAACCCCTCTTACTTCAGTTTATGTGGAGCAGTTATGTGTGAGCACTTCTTCAGGGCAATTTATTTGACAATAAAAGAGGAGCCAGCCTTCACATGTATTAGTGGAGCATGTGACAACTACACTATGGTCTGCATTTGTTTTTCTTGGGCACTTCCATTCTCTCCCTGACCTTGGGGGACCAAGGACTGGCGGGCAATTGTGTGGTGTCTTGAACAGTTAAGTCAGACATTTCGCTGCTCTACAAAGAACCGCCGCCCCTACTACTGAAGAAATTACAGAGAAAAGATAATGAAAGAAAATCTGTCAGATATGAAGAACTCTCAGCTTTTTAGTGTCAGTGCTCAGCCAGGCATAAAATGCTCCATTTAAACCCCTCTGTAGAAACAAAGGTTTTTGGCACAGTCTTACAGTTAGTGATTGTCTGGGAATGTAAGGAAAGATTTCCATTGCTTCTCAGCCCCCTCCTCTCCCCTACACATCCAACCTTTTTTCTCTATAGCTCTTTCTCCCTCTTCATATGAGACTGTAACATTGAACAGCTCAGCCTGGAGCTGTGAAGCAAACTTGGTGAAAAGCAGCAGGAGATGAATCTCTTTAAGTCCCCTTGAACAACATAAAACAGTCTGGGTTTCCATTATTCAGGGGCCTTTGCTGCTTGTTTACAGTGGAGCGGGCCGGCTGCACCTGCACTCCGGATGGCCTGACAGTTTGATGGGCCCTTTAATGGTGATTCACTGGCCAGATCTATGTGGATAAAAATGGAATTCGGAGAGAGCAATCTAATAAGAAAATAAAGCACTGAAAAGTTGCCATGGCTGTTGGATGGGGTTGTTGGGCCCTGTTCACCAGGCCGCGCTGGCTGGAAATCAAATCCAAACTTTGATCTCTGAGCTTTATTGCATGCTATCACCTCAGCCCATACTCAAATAGAGCATCACCAGGTCAAGTAGATGGTACTTCACTTTTACCTTTTAGAACTTGGGCCTTGAAGCTCTATAAACAGGAATTCAATTCCAGTGTTGCAGATAATTTTAGCAGTGTGCCTTTACAGTGAACTATATATTCTTTACAGAGCTGGAATAAAGTATCTCACTGATAAAGATATATGCCAAAGACATTTCTAAACACATATGATTATGCATTTTCATTAAGCTGGGACAGGATTTATTTCTGCTTTGGATATAGTCCTGCATGATTTTCACAAGACACTGACACTGCTCTAGAAAGAATGCAATAATAATATAAAAATTAACTATAGAGTATCATAGGATAACTCCAAGGACATTTGTGTACTGCATATCTGTATTTTATCACTTAATTAAAAATATATAAATATATAAAATACACTACATTTTGGTTGTTTTGTTATAGTGAATATCTTTTTTTCTGTTTTGTATGCCTTCCTTTATTGTGTCTTACAAGATAATATGTCATGCATAATATCCCATGAATCCCCGCTCTCTAGGGATGTAACAATATTTGTATTTTCACGATACTGCAATAAAAATGTCTTGATAATGTTGTGGGACTATGACAATATCTACATATGTTATTTCGTTAGTATAACTGCTTGCTGGTGCTCCTTTAGTCTCCACTCCAGCGGGTGCTCCAATGACTTTTAGCGCTGTTGTGTGGCAGCATTTCAGTTTTCCCATTTCACAAAATGACAGATGCAAAAAGGAAACTAACAAACATTGAACAATTTGCAAATAATGCTCGAGGAAGGCAATACTGGCCTAGTTTAGGACTGAGACAGTCCTGGATATGTCTTGCAGAACATGACTGCATGCAACATTTTAACAAAGATGGGCAAATAAACTGGACACACATACACAAAACCAACCACCTAGTAACCATCATTAAAGCATTTTCTCTTGAAAAAGTAGACTAGGATGTTTGAAAAACACCTCCAGTAAAACACACATATCACTTTCTGTGGCTTGTCCTAATGTACTTTGGCATCTTTTACTGTTTACTTGCCCCTTGCATGGGGATATGTGGATGCACATTGAGAGATGATGTCTAATTCCTCATGTGTCCAACACACCTGGCCAATAAAACAGATTCTGATTCTGATTCTTCTTCTCATTCTGGTGTGCCAAGCAGCAAGCCGCTCAACCCTGCCCCCCAGTGGACAGGGGGGTGGGGAAATACCCACCTCAACTGGTCAAGTGCATTTTTTTCAGCATTTTTTTTCAATGCTGTGATAAATATTGTATCATGGACATGTTTTTATCATGGCAATATCGTACCATGAGTTTTTGGTATTGTTACATCCCTACTGCTCTCTCTAATTCTCTATAAATTCCAGTGAATAAGAAAGCAAAAAAGCAGATGTCATTAACCAGCACTCTGAGAACAGGTACCAAAAGCTGTGGGGCTTCCACCTACAACATTTATTCTCTGTGTAACTTGTGGAATTAGTTGCTATGACCTCCAAAGGCATCCCATCCTGCTATTCAAAGGCCCTCTTCCATGAGATGTAATGTATCCAGAGGCAGTCCAGGCTCTATGATGTTCAACATCATGTACCCATTATAGGCAGTGGTGCACTCACACATACACACAAACACATGTGTATAGACTCACATGGATACATAAAGATGCTTACACACGCACACAAACACACACATGTCCAGGGCTCTAACTCACAGTCTGCATTGATCTTTCCTGTCATATATCATTAATGAGGGTATTAAATCCATGTTTAGGAAGCAGAACGCTGGCTTTTTTTGGTGGGGGGGTGGGGGGGTCATGGAGCAGCTCATAATGCAAAAGAACCTCACTGAAA
>NW_018128021.1:366454-401776 GCF_001952655.1 Monopterus albus | reverse complement strand
TTTTTCACTTAATTAAAAATATATAAATAAATAAAATACACTACATTTTGGTTGTTTTGTTATAGTGAATATCTTTTTTTCTGTTTTGTATGCCTTCCTTTATTGTGTCTTACAAGATAATATGTCATGCATAATATCCCATGAATCCCCGCTCTCTAGGGATGTAACAATATTTGTATTTTCACGATACTGCAATAAAAATGTCTTGATAATGTTGTGGGACTATGACAATATCTACATATGTTATTTCGTTAGTATAACTGCTTGCTGGTGCTCCTTTAGTCTCCACTCCAGCGGGTGCTCCAATGACTTTTAGCGCTGTTGTGTGGCAGCATTTCAGTTTTCCCATTTCACAAAATGACAGATGCAAAAAGGAAACTAACAAACATTGAACAATTTGCAAATAATGCTCGAGGAAGGCAATACTGGCCTAGTTTAGGACTGAGACAGTCCTGGATATGTCTTGCAGAACATGACTGCATGCAACATTTTAACAAAGATGGGCAAATAAACTGGACACACATACACAAAACCAACCACCTAGTAACCATCATTAAAGCATTTTCTCTTGAAAAAGTAGACTAGGATGTTTGAAAAACACCTCCAGTAAAACACACATATCACTTTCTGTGGCTTGTCCTAATGTACTTTGGCATCTTTTACTGTTTACTTGCCCCTTGCATGGGGATATGTGGATGCACATTGAGAGATGATGTCTAATTCCTCATGTGTCCAACACACCTGGCCAATAAAACAGATTCTGATTCTGATTCTTCTTCTCATTCTGGTGTGCCAAGCAGCAAGCCGCTCAACCCTGCCCCCCAGTGGACAGGGGGGTGGGGAAATACCCACCTCAACTGGTCAAGTGCATTTTTTTCAGCATTTTTTTTCAATGCTGTGATAAATATTGTATCATGGACATGTTTTTATCATGGCAATATCGTACCATGAGTTTTTGGTATTGTTACATCCCTACTGCTCTCTCTAATTCTCTATAAATTCCAGTGAATAAGAAAGCAAAAAAGCAGATGTCATTAACCAGCACTCTGAGAACAGGTACCAAAAGCTGTGGGGCTTCCACCTACAACATTTATTCTCTGTGTAACTTGTGGAATTAGTTGCTATGACCTCCAAAGGCATCCCATCCTGCTATTCAAAGGCCCTCTTCCATGAGATGTAATGTATCCAGAGGCAGTCCAGGCTCTATGATGTTCAACATCATGTACCCATTATAGGCAGTGGTGCACTCACACATACACACAAACACATGTGTATAGACTCACATGGATACATAAAGATGCTTACACACGCACACAAACACACACATGTCCAGGGCTCTAACTCACAGTCTGCATTGATCTTTCCTGTCATATATCATTAATGAGGGTATTAAATCCATGTTTAGGAAGCAGAACGCTGGCTTTTTTTGGTGGGGGGGTGGGGGGGTCATGGAGCAGCTCATAATGCAAAAGAACCTCACTGAAATCTCCCCCAAGGAAGAGCCACTCTCTGGCTCTGTTTGGCTGAGGAGCACATTAATGGAGTGATGTCATGGTGGCTCATATCACCACTACTGTCCAGGGACCGAGAGAAAATTCAAGTATGTGACCCATAAACTGACCCTAAACCAGCTAATGATGATGGACAGAAATTACCAAAGAATATCCAAATGATTTATGTATAAAGGTTTCTTTACTAGCAGCTGAAAATTACCCCTAAATGCATCATTTTTATGTTATCAAATATATCAAAAGTTATGATTAGTTGTAGACAGCAAAGCTATACTGCATCCTTGTTAAAACCTTGTCATATTGTACACCAGCTGTATTGATCAGTATAAAATTCACTCCTATGTGCTTCACCCCTGGGTTATCATGGCATCATTACCATCCGGAGTTTGGGGAGACGTTACAGTATGATATGACAAATGGACTTGGTATTGATTTTGTCAGAAGAGAGACAATGGAAGATGGAGAGGAAGTCAAAAGGGAACATCTGGAAGGGGACAAGGAGGAAGGATGTGTGAAGGGCCTTGGGTGTTCGACAATACTGGAAGTTAGTACAAAGAACATGCAAAATTCTGTAGAAAAGAAAACAAGTCTCCTTAGACAAAATATTTAATATCTGTGCTGCAAATGAATATATATTTTATGTTCTTTTTACTCTCATTACACATGATCTAAAGAATTCCATTTACAGTATATCATCTTAGAAAGGAAAGCAAAGGCCGTAGCACTTTAAACTACAGAAAACAGCAACTTTGCTCTGACTAATCCCATTATGAGAGGGAATCTTTATTTTGGAGTTTAGCTGAGGTGTTAATGTGATGAGCAGCATGAGAGTTGAAAAAAAAATGGGGCAATCCTTCCTTTTGGAAAAGGGATATCCTGAGGCACGACTATATAGACCTTAAGTGCTGACAAAGAAGATATTGTATTTTTCCAGTAATCCTTTTAAACACCATGGGGCAGAGGCATACAGTAATGCTGTAGGAAGATTCCTATTGTGATCTTATTCATTACAAGCCAGGTGGAAGAAGGTGAATATTTATATATTTAAAAGTCACAGTGTGCTTTTACAAAGAAAAACATCAGAGAAAAAAAAATCTATCTATCTATCTATATATATATATATATAAGTAATTCCTTTAGAAAGTGGTCGTCCACACCACCAAATGGCCAATATTTTTTCTCCTTCTTTCCCACTGTCTTGGTTTGTTTTGTTCTGCTTGATTAACCAAGAATACTGCCGACTGTATGTATTGTTTCCGCACCATGAGCAGTGTCTAAAATATTTGCTATGCTTTAAATACTTTTGCAGACAATCAAAATCCTTTCGGCACTCCCCATTACCGTGAATAGGCTTAGGGGAAAATAATGTGCTGGGAATGCTGGTTTCACAAAACGTCAACAACTCATCGTAGGTAGAGTGTCTCAGTGTCAGGTGGAGCTTACTAGGGGCTACGATTAGCATGGATTTGTGATGCACCGTAACCTTGACACTGAACTGTGACACACCTTCACGTAACGTTCCAAAGCACGTGTCAATCAGCTCACACCTACAAGGATAAATATCCATCTGCTAAGGCGGTGCTTTGAAAGTGGTACAATGTGGCTGTTTCAGTTACATCAAGAACATGTTTTGAAATATATTACCAAGTGTACTTTCTGCTCTTGTATCACAACTGACATTACGGTGTGTAAAAGTTAACATTACTGACAAACTGACCCACACACTTGTCTACAGGAACTGAGTTTGGGAGTTGTTGTGGACTTTAACATATAGCAAGAAGGAATAAAGTATTATTCTCTGCCCTCAGGGCTTCACTTTCTCAGTGCAGACCTTGAGAAGCTACAGCCAGCTGCATCAGATGTTGACAGGCATGTCTCCTTGTCACAAGACTTTCTGACGAGACTACCTTTCATTACCACCAGCACAGGTAGATCTTTAATAAAGCTTGGTCTGTTGTCAAGGATGTCTGCTATGAGAGCGCCATTAAAAGTAGAGGTTATGTGAAACTTTAGGGAAGGAGGAAACACATTTTTCAATACATAAATTTTCAGGAAGTAGCTTTCACAAATGTCTCCATTATTAGCTGACCTGTGGAAAGGAGTTGAATGAGTTTCACCTAGTGTTCAAGGTAGGATAGCAGCACTTAGGAAGGACATAGGTCAGAGAACATTTGCTTTCATAAAACTAGCTTTAATCACTCCTGTGCCATTTATGCTTTAACTGTGGTGTCTGTGTGTGTGAGCATGTTTGAGTATTTAAGACCTATTAAAAGAGAAACTTTTCTTCTGCATCTACTTAAATCTGCTTGTTTCACAGCAAAAGATAGGATGTAAAGTTTGACTTACTACAGTAGCCAAGAGGGAAAACAAGAGGGACATAAACCAATTAATAGCTAGATGTCTGTGTAAATTTACTGCAGATTTTTTTAACTGGACCTTTTCCCTGCACATACTGTAACTAATATCTCATGGCTGACATACAGGAAGTCTGGTTGCTCGCCAGTGGAAGCAGGAGGTGTCATAAGGGCACCCCACTGAGAGGAAAGATAGGCTGAGGTGTGGTAGAGCAGTCAGAGCACCTCACAGGGGACCAAAAAGGATTTCACACCAGTTGTGGCCAATTGTTTAAGCTTATTCCAGAATTTATCCCTGGTTATTAACAACTCCACCTGACTGGCAGGAGTATGAAAGTCAGAGCAACAATCCTAAAATACGGTGTAATGCTGAAAGCAGCAAATTACTGTATTTTATTATCAAATACAGATATAATTGTGTGGAATGCTTCTGTAAAAAACCCTGAAAAGAATTTTTGTTGTGATGAGGCTGAGACTGACACAATTAATACCCTGACCTCGCCTCCTGCCATTCACCCTGGATTAAGGCTTTGGCAGCGCGGTGAAACTGTCAGTAACCAACATGTCTAGACTCATCATCCGCTAATCATCAGAGTTTATAAAAGTCCCTCACCTCTTACAGGTTAGGATGACTGATACCTCACAGGAGCAGGCTCCACTGCCTCAACATGCACTTTAGATCCCATCAGAAGTCTCCAAATCAAAACAGGATGAAATGGCCGTACTCCTATCGCTGAGTGTTTAGGAATAATTCCCCCACGGGCAGATTAAAGGGTATTTTTGCCTTGATGGAATTCACCATGTACAGTAGAGTCTGAAAAAAAGATGGCATTCTCTTTGACATCTCTTCATTTGGTGCTCTGTGCCATGGGGGCTCTGGAGGGTGGGAGATGAGTGGCATGGTGAAGTACACATTTGCCTGCTGGTCTGACGTAAGGGCAGTGTTTATGCGACATCATAAATATGCATGTTGCTTCTTGCTATACAGGGGCATTTATGACAGTGGAGTGACAGTATTTGCACTTTCAGAGGTCATTTACCTGTCATCCACCATGGGGGATGAACAAGGCAGAGGATAACTACACATCACACATCTACTGGACAGGATTTTAAAGGCTCTGAGTACCTAATAAAATTAAAATTTATGAAATCAATTTTTGAACTCAATATATAAAGAGTCATTTTAGAAGAAACTTCTTCAAACCTGCAAACCGTGTGCTTGATACACACAATGGCACACAACAATTAACGTGAACCAATTTTAAGATCTTTTTGATGAAAAATTTTCCATGCAAATGAATGATAACATGACTTGTCACTGCTTGTATCGACAGCATGCGTCATGTTTTCCCTGCCTTTCACCCACAAAGCAGTGCAGTAAACATTGCATTATGTCTTAGGTCCATTGCAAGTGTCATAACAAAGGGTCTGAATACTAATATAAATGAGATATTTCAGTCTTTTATTTTTAATAAATTTACAAAACACATTAAAAACCTGTTTTCACTTTATCATTGTAGAGTACTGTGTGTAGATTGTTGAGGAAAATATTAAACTGAATCCATTTTAAGATGAGTCTGAAAAACTTTCCGTGCTGACTGTATTTTAGAAGGGTTGGGCAGTCTCTGGATATCTGAATGCTCCCCCCCCCCCCCACACACACACATACTCCCTGTCTCATGAAGATCTTGTGATGTGAAGAGCTATGTCCAAATGAACACAGGTGCTCTGATTCGTCCTGCATGTTCCAGCGCAAATCCGGGCATCCAGAAAGCTGTGCTACACCTCCCAGAAGACCATCTGCTCCCAGGAGACACTGATCCTATGGATCTAATGTCAACACTGGGGGGATGTTTGGGAGCAATTGTGGAATCTAAAGTATTGCGTATGGGCTTGTGTGGAAAAGACAGCAGGGTAGGGGTGCATTGGGCTGGGAAAAGTTTTCTTTGCAATCACCAAACAGATATTTCTCCCATATTTTCCGTGCAGTTAAAAAAAAATTTCTGCCAAATGCTGAAAAGCTGAAACTTAAACATTATATGCTGCGGGTTATTTAAAGTTAAGCAAACAGTACTGTGTGCAGTTCAACCTTAGTTTCTCTCCAAAGATAAATGCATTGCACTTTTGTAGTATTTATATTTCATCACCACATTATATCAATGGATTAAAAATGAATGTGTTAAGTTATAACCTATCAAGTTAAATAATGAAGGAAGGTCATACAGGAAAACAGCATAACATTTTATGGAGACTACCAATCACACGTGTCAGTAGGCTGAGAAAATTATAAAACCCACCAAAACCAAACCCTGCTGTGCCGAGACTCACAATAGCGCACTGTTTCCCTTTTTGGATACAAGTCTCAACAATCTCCACTCAGTGGGTCAAAGTGTTACATGGCACACGCCCAAACACAGCCCTACAGTAAATAGAGAGTGTTCAGAACCCTGCTGCAGAGGGACAGTGTTTGGATAGGCCCTCCCTGTCTCATCCACATGGACTGAAATGTTGCATTAATGAGCTCACAGTGCTGCTCCAGCTCCCCAGCCTGCCGTGCTCCATCATACCATGGATGTCTCACCATAACATACAGCCACTTGCTGATAACTTTGAAGTTTTTTTTTTTTTTAAACGCAAAAACCAAACAACTACTAGGGCACTTGAACCCAACTGGCTTCATGACAAACATTTATGTGATGTTGGCTTTTTTTTGGTCTTTTTTTCTTGTTTACAGAACTAGAAGGTAGGAAGTGGTAGCCTCAGGCTTTTGCTTGGAGTTTCCCCATTGTCAGTGTGTTATGAGCTAACGGGATTAGCCATTTGTGTGAGCGTCACATACATTCTAATTGCATGTTGAGGGCATCTTGTACTGGAATAAAGTCAAGTAGTGGCAATGCCTACTCACGAATGCAGTAATACTTATGTATAGTGTGCATATTTACTGTAAAGAAAAATTGGGCAGGGAGGCTGCAGATGCTTACAAATAATTTCACCATTCCTCTCACTGTCTGGGGTTGGAGCTGATATGTCCCTAGCATGGGCCCCAGGCACTGAGAATGGAGATACACTCCCTAAAATTACAGACCTGGAGAAAAATACAAGCCTATCATCACTCTGCTGAAAGACTCATTAGGACTATAAGGGCACAGGAAAGATGGAGGAGTAAGAGGATGGTGCAAGTTTGTTTCCGTATGAGTGTGTATTTCAGCAGAATTAGAGAGAGCATGATCAACAGCGAGGGGGGGGAAGCAGGAAATGATGCAAGGCTGTAAAAAGACAAACTGCTGGTGATGCTTATTTTCACTGCACTCGCCGCTAAAAATGGACTGAAGTCTGAGACCCTGAAAGGTTGGGGCTGATGCCTTGGAAGTGACCCGGCACTACAAATAGTCCCCCTGTCCCAGTTCAAACATCATTGTTTGAGTTCTGGCTGGATAGATAGTTCCAAAGGGGGTCAGGATCCCAGGAGATGGATATTTCCCTCATGTCCATATCTACAGAGGAAAGGAAACATTAAACAACTCTGCCATACATTTATATTTCTGCACATCAGTGTTTAGAGTGTTTCCTCTTTGAAATCCTGCAGACCCAGGAAACACAGCATACAGCCAAAAGATGCAGAGCTAGCTCTACCCATCTTTGAAGATTTTCTTTAAACAAAGTAAGACACAGAAATAGAAAGTGAGAAAGAGGCAAAGTGAATAAGTTAAACAAACAGAGACAGATACACTCTCAAACAGGAAGGTACAAGGGGAGGACAGCAGACATCAAACTGTCAGTGTCAGTCTATAAGGAGCAGCTCCATAAACTGCTGGATGCAGACAGGCCCAGCATGAGGCTATGGCCTCCAGTCTACAGTGTGCTCAACAGTAGTGAACCCGGGGGAATCCTGAGGCTAGGTAAAGTACGATCCCAGCCGCTGTTCTGTCCTCTGCAACTAAAATCACAGCCTGTCCCAGAGAGGAGACAGAGCACTTCCACCACTGTCTCTCAGAGTCATTAACAACCTTCACTCACAAAGATTTACAACCTCATGATAAATGTGTGTGTGACTAAGTACAATAAAGACACTTCCAAGGATAACAGTTTATTTTTGTTCCAGTGCTGGCCGACGGCGCTTTGCTCTCTGCAACGCTGAACAAAAATCCCACTGCGAGACACAGTGAGGCAAGGCCAGTTTTGTGCATAATTCTATCCTATGGTCCTGATTAGGTGTACATTTAAAGTTTAAGTTTACCAAAATTACAATTAAAAGATAGATAAATAAATATATGCAATCATTTTCACCAGCAGATAGTTCTGCTATAAAAATACTTTAAAAGGTAAGAACATCTGTATTATTTAAATTTGGCTGAACTGTCCATTTACTTTACATAATGTATGTTTGATTTATTGTTAAAATATGATCGACATCCTTAAACTTAATCTAAACTACCCATAAAGTGCATGACGTGAATCATCCATGTGTACTTTTAAGTAATATGATAATTACATCAACTGTAGCAAACCTGCAGTAAACATAAAATGTGCACACTAATATACAAACACACACACAAGCACACCAACACACCCACACACACCCACACACAGAGCAGGTAATCTGAAGCAATTCCAGGACTTAGTGATGCTTAGATGGCTCCATGCCTTCAGGCCCTGCTAAACACTGATCCCTTGGCCTGGAGAGGAAGAATGAAATCAGTGGCTGAGCTCACCAAGGTCTGCAGCACAGAGCTAATACTAAAGCTAACCCTCACCTGTCCATAAAGATCCCTACCTCCAGGTGTGCAGTGTGTGTATGTACACGTGCATTGTGTATGAGGTTGATGAGGAGCTTGTGTGCGCTCATGTGCGTGTGTGTGCCAAGAAAGTCCTTGCCAAAAGCACAGCTGCCTTCATTCTGATGCATGGTTCCATTCCATCTGATCTATCTATCCAGAAAATGAACAACCCCCTTTTTTTTTTTTTTTTTTCCTCTGGTGTGTTTCTCTGACATAACCCCTCCTTCACCACTCTCCCTTTCTTTCGATTCTCTCTCCATTTCTTTACTCCCCTCACTCTTTATCTCATAATTTCTTCCAGCCCTGCTGTCTGATTCTTCCCTCCAGTCTCAAACTGTGCCGGGGACAACCTGGAGCCCCCACCTTCTTCTTGAAATGCCATTAATCACAACATTCCCATCTCTGTCTAAAGTGAGATCATTAAACTGCTCACTGGCTGTGGAGTTAAGATAAATTCTGATGAAAACATCCTGCTGCCTGCTCCTTCTTTCTTCTTCTGGTGGATTGGGGTGGATGGAGAGGCTGTAGAAAGAAGGTGAAGCTGGCCTTATACCACTGTTTATATTCCCTCAAACGCAGAAGATGCTATTCTTATAGAAACCTTAACAGGATAACATGTTCTTTTGGCACCATCTCTAATGATGTTCTCCGATAACAAGTTGGCATATGTTTGATAAAAAAGGACACGGAGTGCAGCATGGGGGTGGTGTGGGTAAAAATATGGATGCCTCAGAATCCCTCTGGGTGTATTAATTGTAGAAATTGGTGCATCATATTTGATTTACCATACTGCTAAGGAACGTACTTCAGTAAAATTTACATGGTCTCTCAGAGTCTAAATCAAACATTGTTTTTCAGTCATCTGCTATAAAGACAGAATCAGAAAATTCGAAACAGTGAATTCAGATGAAAGAAGCAAAAGCTTAAAACTGTCTGATTACTTCAGCTCCCACAGGGAGACCAAGGGCAATAAAGAGCAGCACAAGTGTCTGATAGATCAGACTCCCTGGTTATTGATGAGAGCATGGGATAAGCGGGTGATCAACGGGAGAGGTAAAGGACTGCAGCTCAATAGCTGGAGCCCTGGAGGTCTTCCTCTATTGTTCAAATGGGCTTCTAGATTCTGGGGGACAGATGGGTGATTTTCTGTTGATGTATTATTGTAGGCATTTGCAGTATTACTAGAGGAGGATATACCTACAGTAAATTATAAGTTCCTCTTAGGCACAGTGATGCGCTTACATTGAGATTGAAAACTCTCATGTCGTCTTTCTCTACCTCTATATATAAAATCAACAACTAGTCTGTCAGTTTACTTCTTTTGTTAACAAACCTAAATTAAAATTCTGCTTTCAAAAGACTTCATTAAATGCATTCATTAAAACTGAACAGTGTTCATACTCTGCCTGTAGGTTCCCATGCAATCTGATCCAGACCAAATGAACAAATAAAAGCCTTTTACAGAGCACCGCGACTCAATTAGGGCTTTTAACCGAACCATAGCAAATAAATCACTTTGTTGATCAATGTCTTCAATAATTAAATGCTGGGCAATAGCTTTCTGTTTGGCTGGTGTCAATACCGCTGAAATTTATTTCTCTCTTGCTGTACAGGAAGTCAATTTTTACAGCCCTTCGATTTTCGACTGTGAAAGCAAATAATTTGAATGCAGCAGTGAGGGGGGAATTAAACAGTCTGCTTTGTAGCTGGAGACGGAGATGTCTTTACAGGGGCTTTCATTTTGGTTTTTTCTGCTGTGTTAATCAATAACTGAATTTAGATATATGCTGCAGTCCAAGAACCCCATGCACTACCCTTGAGGAATGTTGTTGCACAATGTCCAAGACTATGCACCAGAATATGAATATGATATAACCATCCAGCAGTGCTGCTGTTCACAGTAGTAATCTAACATGATGAAATACATCCTGTGAAAGCATTTCAGAAAGTTTTCTGTAAGGGTCTGATTGTGTCTCATGCTGTAGTCTCTCTCTGGACAGGACTGTATATCATTATTTTCTCCTAACCTCGGGCTATTTACTACACTTTACACTGACGAAATAACTTACTTTCAATCGGCAACTCTTGCCCTCTTTGTAAGGTAATTTCCCTTGCTGAGAATGGAGCAACCAGAGGAGGAAGCAATGGGACAAATCACCCTAAATGTCTAAATGGGGGTACACAGGCAACAACAAAGAGTAACCTCTACAGAGAGCAGATCTGAAGAAAAGACAGACACACAGTCAAATCTCTAGGCTGCAACTGCAGGTTTACACAAAGTCTACACAATATACAGTATCTGTAAGTGTGCTAAAGCAAATAATCACAACAAACAGAAATAAGTAATGATGCTGTCAAGCAATGGAAGGAAGAGTACATGGGGAACATAAATCACACATCACAATGCAGCACCTCTTTCAACACAGTTCGCAAGGGTAAGGGTCTGAGCAGATGCTGGTCTCTCTCGCAGCTATGTAAATCATACCTACCTTACTAGGCCCTCCATAAGACCCCAACAGCCCCCTCCAGACACTAGTCATTGCTCCCTGCTCAACTGTTAATTCAACCCAGAAACCACTAAAGCCACAGAGCCTGTGGCTCCAACTTAAGTCCCGGAGGAAACGTTCTTCCCCAGCCACAAAGCTCCAGACCTCTAACCTCAACTTCTACACTGCAGCCTCAAGCTCTTTACTAGAGCCACATTTATGATGCTGTAGTGGCGGGGTTTTAGTCTAGCTCAGTGATCCAGCCCTTCAGCATCATTTTCAGTCCCTTTTCAAAACTTAAAGCACAGTATGATAGAGTGACACCATCACATATTAACTCTGACTGTCAGTGCTCAAAACACAAGAATAAATATATATGGCAGAAAAAAATATGGGTAGGTAGGTGGAGAAAGAGGCAGATGAGTTAAGGATTTCCTTCAGAAGCCATAAAAAAAAAAAAAAAAAAAAAAGAGCCTTTGATGGAATGCAGCCATTTGGTTGACCCTGTGGCCATCTCAGGGAGGAAAAGCCAGAGACAGGTAGATATATGACCAGCTTGTTATTGTGAATTCCAGATCCTGTGATTATCTGCAACTCTCAACCTTCTGAAGGTTTTTTAATCTGGGGATTCCTGAGACAATTCGCTCACTGTCACTGACGTTGCTTCTTGCTCACCTTTCTCTGACCTCTCTCATAAGTTCTCTAACACCGCATACACACACACACACGCACAAGAGCTGCAGGATTCCCTGTTTAGGAAAAAAGAAAAGACAGAAAAAAGCAGTACCTTACAGATTCCAGGGCCAGGGTCAGGTTTCGTTTTAATGTCCGTTTGCATGTGGATTGGGGGATGGGGGGTCCATTCTGCACATACAAACCCGCTGATGTCATACACAGCTACTTGCAAACTACATGACGAGAAGCAGCACTGAGGTTGTTCTGCACGCTGCTGATGGTGAATTTAAAATGTAGTTAGCTGTAAAAGACAAGTGATAGACAAGACAAACAGGAGACGTCTGATAGCAGAGAATTCCAGACAAAAGGAATCAAGTTTCTGCGCCTCGCTCCAAACGAGAGGTGACTGATTGAAACCAGATAAGGTTCAAATGGAACTGTTAGGTTCAGTAATGAGATTCCCCAAGTGTATGTTTGGATTAGGTGATTACAGACTTTGCCTTCCTCCTCGCAGTCATTCACACATGCACACTGACACACATCCTCCAAGACTGAAGAGCTGAACATTAGGCTCTCATAATGCTAAGAGTTCATGAAAACGGTGAAACAGAACTTGTGTCTTCCTGTCTCTGTACAGTACTTTTATAGGGAGGTGCGGCTGAACAAAGGGAAAATAGGTTATGAAAATAGACACAGCTGGCAGAGCCTAAACAATGGGCCAGCTGGTTCTTTTTTGAAAGTAACAATCCTCATGGCTTCTCACAAACATGACAGAGTCTGCAGAGTTACTAATAAAAGTATGTAGAGATTAAAAAACGACAACAACACTCACACTTGTTGAGGTCAATGCCAAGTCCTGGACAAAAACACTGGGTTGAGGTTGAAATAACATTTTTTTTTTTTATTCGGGCCAAAAAAATATATTTTTGAATTAATAGTTTCAATATTATTCAAAATGAAATCTTTCATTACACAGGATTAATCTGGGCTATAAATCTTTCAATGCGCCTGTGCGCCCAGGCACTCTGCAAAGTATATTGACATACGTTGAAAGTTTGTAGGCCTAAGTATTCAAAAAAAAAATTGGTGTGCATAATTAGGTGATGTTTCCATTTTTTAACTGCTGGAACAACACTGTCAGAGAGGCTTGCAGCAGCTTCACTTCAATAACGGTGTGTGTGTGCGCATTGTTCCTTTGAAAAGTTTGTCACAGTGACAGCGTCACCAGGGTTTTTGACATCGCCTGTCATGCTAAAGATCTCTGCTGCCTCTGTTGCTGTCACTCCTTATCAGCACTCATTTCTTAAGTTTATGCTTGCAAATATTCAAAAACCATATTACCATACCTTCCGCTGCCAGGGGGCAGAAATGAAAGGAGGCAATAATCTCTCACTTTCTTTATCTGCGAGCTATCCTTCAGCAAAGTAGTCAGAGCTAGGAATTTTCAGCAGGCTTATATGAGTGAGAAGGATATTAATGTTTTGATTGTCATCTTTTTTTCTAAAATGATCCAGCTTGTGTTCTCTATGGCAAACACTATAAAGTTATTCTTTTAATACTCCTCTAAATTATTCTATTTTACCTCAGGTTAAATGGCAATGTCACAAAAGAGTGTATATAAAATTATTAAATAAAGCACACAATAGTTTGGGGAGTGTGGGGGCGGTGTACATGCACATTTAATTGCATTACAAGACAAACACTTAGCAACATAATGCAGAATCACAGCTGTACAATTTCACAGTGCTTCTGCACAAAAACGCACTGCCTGGCATGCACTTTGGCATATCCATCACAATGCGCCTATCTGCAAGGTGCAGAGTAACCTGATTTAAGGGCAACTTATTGGATTTGTGGGAGGGACTGAGAAGTGTGGAAGGGAGAAAAGAGAAACAAAAGGGAAGGATTAATCACGATGCAGCAGCGTGACAGTGCCTACAAAGGCGGCCATGAAACAGTTGCTTGACGAGAGAATGATTGCAGGATCTGCAAGTAACCGGCTGCCACTGGCAATGTTCTTCCTCCAACTCAACTTGTCAGGTGTAATCATTTTGTTAAGCTTAATGTTTTATGCAAATGCACTTGGGAAGAGTTTTGTCAGGGGGCTGGTTGTTGTTGTTGTTGTTTTTTTTGTTCCTCTGTTGTGTGATGTATGTGTGGGTACATGTGTGTCTGTATGAGGGTGAGAGGGGGTATGTATTTGGTGGTGTGCATGTGTGTGGCATTGTTTTTTAAGCGCTCTGAAAATATTTGCATTCCTCTGAACCCTGCCTGTGTTGCCCTGATTATTTCCTATATGCATCGGGGTTTTCTCTCGTGGAGATCACACGGCTCGAGTCACATCACACACTGCGTGAAGAGGAGGGAGCCGGTGCTCACTAGAGCCTGCCTTCTTTAGTCTGTACTCTTGCAATACAGGAGAGGAAAAAGTTGATTTTCCACAATGTATTGAAAACAAACACGATGCATCTCCATGGCCTTATTATGATATATAGACGCATGTGACTATGTCTATATTTTGGACTGACTCCAATGTAGACTTTCAAGGTGACCAAGAAAACACAGTCTCATTTGTCCTTTCAATTGTTGTGTCAATATCAGTCAGGTTTCTGATTTTGTCACCAGGAATATATTGCACTAGGCTTTTTTCCATTGCTATTTATAAGATAAGATGAACCTTTTTTAGTCCCATGATGGGGAAATTTGCGATGTTACAGCAGCAAAAGAAAGTAAACAAGGCACACAGTGGAAAATGTAGAAAGGTAATGGTCAAAGTATTAACATTATAGACAAATAGAGAATAATATTTGCATATTTACATATTGGAGGTAAGGGGTGTCTACTCAAAGCAGTGCTGGTTGTACAGCCTGACAGCAACAGGAAGGAAGGATCTGTGATAACGTTCAGTCTATCACTGACGGAGCTGCCCAGTGTGGTCAGAGACTCATGCATGGGGTGGCCATCGTACTGAAGCAGGCTAACATCCTCCTGTCTCCCACCACCTGCACTGGGTCAAGGGGACTTCCCAGGCCAGAGCTGGCCCTCTTAATCAGTTTGTCCAGTCTCTTCCTCTCTGTGGTCGAGACACTGCTGCCCCAGCAGACCACTCCACAATAGATGGCTGATGCCACTACTGTGTCAAAGAAGGTCCTCAGGAGTGTCCCCTGTACTCCAAACAACCTAAGTCTCTTCAGCAGGTAGAGCCTACTCTGGCCTTTCTTGTACAGGGCATTACTGTTGTTTGACCAGCCCAACCTATTATTGAGGTGAACACCAGGGTATTTCAAATCTGATGATGACAGTTGTGACAAATCTACTAAATTGTCCCTCATTTTAACTGGTTAATACAGTAAAAATGGCATGAGCAAAGCCACTCTACAGTATCAGCCCGCCAGGAACCAGCAGACACAAACATCCAGCCACACTAACCCTGCCAAAAATGTTTCATCCATAAATATCTAAGGTAATCATCTCTAAAAGCTAGCAGAGGGAGAAGGGATGCATTGGCACAAACCAGCCCTAACATGCCCCTCAGGTCCTCTTTATGAACTCGTGCCTTTTTGTACTTTTATTGAGCTATATCATTTTTTATGGTTCATCATCATCATCTGAGGATCTCATGTGAGAATCAAAGTCTAATGTCAGTGCGGAAGGAAGAAAGCAGTCAGGCTGAATGCGGTCTTAGCCCCGGGTTTCATTGTCCTTTTTTTTTTTCAAACACGTGCCTTAATTCGCTGCCAGATGCAATAAAACGGATGTAGCCTGTGGAAAGCGAGGTGGCTGTCATATCTAGAAGATGATATTCACTGCCTTTTCTTTTTTTTTTATCACCTTTAAAACTCCCTCATACTTTCTCACAGCTGCCTGAATTGTACAGAGCAGGTTCACTCCTCTGCACTCTCTTGTTACAGTCAGTGAAAGACAGAGGAGACAGATGAAATTCATCTACACTTTTACACACTTGAGTGCTTTGAATGAAATTTGACAAATTGCTTATTTTAATTCCCCAAAGAGTTTCTGCCCCTAAGCTTTCACACTATAAGTTTAGGTTACATCTTGTTCATCACTGTCTTGAGCCGAAACTGTTTTGGATGGGAAGTCGAATGCTGATGATTTGTGACTCTGAAAGTTATGTTGGTGTTCAAAAAGGGAAAAACTGCATGACTTTTAACCTCTGGTTCTGTTGTGCATCTCCCACGTGCATACAGGTCATGTTGAAAATATTTGAGAATCCTGTTTAAGCTGACATGACCTACAAAGCACGGATAACGGTGCAGAAAGGAAAAGGGAGGGAAAAATCTCACTCTGTTTTAGTTTATGTTTAACTGTTTTTACTCCTTTTTTTTCCAGAAACCATGTTTTTCTATCTGAGAAATTATATGTGGCGCTTCCACTTACAATGCCCAATGCTAAAATCATTCTATCACAAAGGTTTAAAATAATCAAAATAATCCTATTTGCTATGGAACTGCAACAAACTCACCTAGTGGTTCAGAAAGTGCTCGCTGTAACTTGACTACTGGACCAAAACTTAGTGTAAATTTAAATGGAGGCGGTGACTGACTGCAGAGCTAATGTGAGGGTTGTTATGGAGGAAAAACCACCTAGCAACCGCAGATGGTCACCATGTGCAGTCTGCATGTTCATTTGTCTTGTCAGCATGCTTCAGTGGGACAGTTTTTCAGGGACGTGACTCAAGTGAAAAAAGTGCAGCTGAAGAAATGCTGAATCAGATATACTGATGGCCTACTTCTTCTCTGCACTCCGTACATCATCTGTGACTTAGCTACACCGCATTTGTTTAAATGGGAACTCTGCTAATTTTAGTTTGCATATTCCAATCTATGTTACTAGAATAACACACTCAAAATCTCTGAATGAACTGTGGGTGGTGAAGTTTCCTTGTGGGTAATGTAGACACCAGGTTTTGTCATCTCTGGTTCTGTCCATCCATCATGAGCCTGAGAATGTAGGAGTGCTTTGCTAAACTGGTGAAGTACTTTGTCTATTTCATAAATATTAATCTCTATTTACAAGTCAAATATGCTACTTAGTGACAACAATATTAAGAAAAATCCATATATAAATACACATTGTAACTGCAATATGCAATCAGAGGAGAAACTGCCTCAGGCATAAAGGTTTGTTTTTGGACACACACATGCACTCAGACAAACTCAGTATCAACACATACACAAATGCACACAAACATTCCATCTGTCCTTGCTCCACCACGTTGCTGTGTATGGAGATTAATATTCATTCTTTTTGCTAGGTGGTTCCAATGTCCCTCCACCCGTAAGTAACAATGAATTAACTGTAGCTTCCAATAAACATCGGAAGGTGTGTGAAGTAGATCTGAAATATGGTAATGAGAGAGCGTGCATCTGCATGTGTGTGTATGCACGTACCGAGTTTCGGCTGGACCACCAAACTCGACCAAAGAGGACAAGTGATGTTGCAAATGACAACAAAGGGCTTCAATAGTATTGCACAGGCAACAATAAAATGGTGTTCATAGGTGCAATTACAACATTACTATAGTGGTGTAGTGGCTCTTTCTCATTAGAATATTACCTCTGGCTCAAAACAAGTTGAACCCCATTAAGATGACCTTCACTGGTACAGCACTCATTAAAGAACGCTGAAATGCTCTTTCCATCTGTAGCTGTAATGAGGGGACCAGTGTACATATCAATATGAAATTTTATCAAAAAGGGCTCAGGCTGCAATTATAAGGACCTTTTTGAAAAGTTCACTTCTATTATGCCCCTCTACCACTGGTAATAACATTGTGGCCATAATCGCTCCCCCAGTAAGTTAATATCAAATATGAAACCAGATATCAATGGCCCCAGAGACTGTGTGCACGCTGTATGTGTGTACATGTGTCTGCATGTAAGCGCTACCACAGTGTAAGCAGACGTGTCCTTCATTGCATTGTCTTTAATCTTTTGATATTACAAGCCATTCATCATTTCATCCTGACACCTTCATAACATAAAGCACACAGTAATTAATTTTGTTAGATGTAGAGAGAGAAAAAGATCAGGAAAGAGGAGATGAGGAGAGGACTATGGTAAGAAGCTTTGGGAGTCCTAAATTAAGATTAAACTTAATGACACTCTACATGTCAAATCAGTATAGTAATCATTTATTTTATTTTCAAATTTCAGTCGCATCAGTGGAAGAGCAATGAAGCCAGTGAAGTCTGACATAAATATAATCCACTGATAGCATGGTTGATTCCTAAAATACATCTGATTTCTCATTTATCAGCATGTATTTTACAGACTATAATACTGAGTGAATACCAGATTCAATCACTGATAAATGTCAGTTCAGAACACAGATATTGTTATATCCATTAAATTGTTGTGCAGTGTATTATGCTCACCTACACTGGTCCCAGAACTGGTTTATAACACGGTATCTGTCTAAACTAGAGTATATTAGATTATATCAGGGCATATTATTAGTGTGCAGGAAGCACAACTTGCAAATTTTACTGCTGCTTATTATCCATTATGAAAATTAAACTGTATTTTGGAATCTGATTGAAAACTATACAGAAAATATAATCCACATTTAACTATCACACACACCAGAAACCACCCAATATAGACATGCATGTAGAAAATATACAGCAAGAACTACAGTGTGTGCATTACACTGTGTTTGTTCAAAGGATCATTACTTCATCGCAATCAGCTTCTCCCTGCCAGCTGTGGGCTGCGCATCAGCCTGTTTCACACCACTATGCTCTGAACCCTCTCACGTTGGATGGATGCGTACACTGAGGAAAGTATGAAATTAAAAGGAAGAGTCTGATAAATTGACAGCAGGCACCTCAGGATACAGAAGCAGGAGATGGAATGATCAACCTGACTTGTGGGGTGGAGCGTTGGGCCGCTGAGGAGAGGCTGATGGATATACAACAGGGTAAGATGTTGAGCTGGAAAAGTGTTGCTGTGGCATGTGCTCTTTGTTACACTTTAGGATTTACATGTTTATGCTGAATGCTTACTTCTTCATAGCCTCGGTTTATTTAAAAACCAATAAAGCTGATGTGTCTGCATGATCTGCCTTAACACAGTTTGCATAAAGAAATGACTTAATGCATGATTTTGTACTGATACATGCATATCTAGACCCTTAATGGCAAAGGCATTTTCAACATATTTTGACATGAATGATAACTTTTTAGTGATAGATATTAAAAAATGTGATCCTCAGTTTCACATACAAAGCAAGTTTAATAAGCAACTGGGATTGCTAAAAGGTTAAAATGTTTCTAATTAAAATATCTTAAAGCAATATAAGCCAACAAAAAGTCAGAATACAGTAATATGAACTTAAGATGAAAAGGCCACTTTTCCACAGTGTGGAGACTGTCTGAAATACTGCCATAAGCTCATGAATGCCAAAAGCACTGTGGCCTCTGGAGCCTGCTGCTACATAAAAAAGAGACTAAATGCAAAACCCCCCCTGCCATTGTCACAGCAGAGCCAAATCTTTACTCAAATATTTTAATATGGGAAGTTTTGTTTAAATTTAAATTCAAATCGCATCAGAAAATGTTTGAGGATAGATATCAGCACAAAAATACCACTGAGAGATGTAGCTGAATATTGAAGTTATATTTCTGAATTCAGTTTTCCACCGTATTTCCTCCAGCATATCCAAAGCTATTATTTTGATAGTCTCAGCTAATGTATCTGCTTTACTTTACTTGGGCTCTACTACGTGCACTTGTGTTGCAATTTAAGGAGCAACAACCAAGACATTACTGTAACTAATTTCCTTAGACCACTTCTCAGCAGCAAATGGGGAGGATGTTGTGGCCTTTCCTACTGGCTTTAAATCTCCCTCTTGCCTTCACTTCCTCTTTTAACAGTGGTAACCCCCCAGCTCCCCCAGCATGCCCGGCTGCTCACCCCAGCACAGGTGTTTCCCATTGCCACTCACAGTCCCTCTCACTCCAACACCAACATTGTTTTAAGGCAGAGGACTCTGGGCTCCTTCCACAGGCTTCTGACAAGCCATTGGGCCCATGTTTACCTGCATGCATAAAACCTCATGCAACGCAGTGTCTACTTGCTTAGCCTCTAGGGACAGCACATGGTTTTAGCATTAGTCCATCCCTCTGAATGGAGTAAAAGAAAATCTATGAGGCTTTTAGCCTTCATGAGAGAGAATTGAGACGCAGGACATCACCAACAGTTTACAGTAGTTGTGTCACAAATACTATATAGAACAATTGCAGTGTGATTAGGCAGTTACCATACCTGAATTAATGGGAGCGGCATGCATGCAGTCATCTTGATAATTTAATTTGAGTGTGCCCTGAGGTGGAGCAATCTTTATTTGATCAGCTCAAAGCAGTTTATTTCATTAAAATGTCTACTTGTCCATCAGAAAGAACCTGTTCCTTTTGAGATAAACTGGTGGAGTTCATCATAATTGCAAATGTTTGCCCATAATGTAAAGACCTTATGGGGACTAGTATTATTTGAGATGAAAAAGGTTGTCATGCATACAAATCAGTACAAGTGACAGTAATTCTTGCCAACATTTTTCGATTAGCGGCAATTCATAAAGAAGTGTCAGTTGCTCATTCCTACAGGGTTTTATAATTTGGCCACAGGATTTGTGTTAAATCTCTGCTAAAGTATTCTAAACATTTAGTTTCCTCTAAAAATGATAGTAAGTGAATATATATGTCAGCAACTCTACTGGACATACAATAAGGCACTTAGGCGTGAGTTCTCCTATGCTTACAGTATGCACATTAATGTACACAGAGAATCATACATGTATGCACAAACACACACACATGTTTCCATCCCACCCCCCACACACACATCTCGTGGAGTAGCAGCTGAGAAGGGACTAACTGACAGAGATTGCTGGGTAATTCAAGCCAACATGATTGACTTTAAAGCCCCAACTAGTCTTTATGCTTTCAAGAAATGCCAAAAGTTTCCAGCATAAAAGTGTCAGGGAATCAGGCATGAAGGGAACAAGAGGTAGAAAAGCCCTACTACTGCTTCACTTCTGAGCCCGCCCCCCCTCCACCACCACCACTCTTTCTCTCTTTCCCCCTTGGCACTTTTAATGGCATAAAATTACGGGCCTACAAGAGCAACAACAACTGTCTAGATTTAAAACACAATACGCTGACAAGAGTACCACGGCCATTTTCCCCTCCTCCATTAGTGCTGAGACGTGGCCACCTCCTTTTGCTCTTATGGAACCAATCGCACTGGCAAGCCATAACTGTCAGACGTCACTTCCTCTGTCATTACCTGCTGACACAGTGACTGCTGTTGCTTTGATATTGACATGCACAGAAATAACGAAAAATTCTCAAGGAGCCGAAAGAGCATTCCAATAGTGGTCTCCGTATTGTCACATTAGTGACACCAATCACAAAAAACATCAGCGAGTCTCCAAACATATATAAAATATTTGGGGTCTTGGGGGAGGGCTACGCTATTGCATTCAGCATCAAGACTTGTTGTACGACTTCACACCTCACCCACTGTGTTTGCTTAACAGTATAAAGTAAGAGACCCCATCATATTTAGCACTAAAGCTGTATCTATTGCTTGACTGATCAAACAACATTTTTGAGAAACAATTCATCATTTAAACCTTATATCAAGCAAAAATGCCAATTTGCTGGTTTTAGCTCCTAAAATATGATTTATATGATTGTAAAACTTCATATTTTTGGATGCCACTCTGTGCATGGGCATTTTTCACTATTCTTTAATATTTTATAGACAAAAATGTACAAAATAAATGCATTCATAGCTAAGGAAAATAACATTGGCTCCAAACATGCAAACTAATCAGCACTTAGCAGCTTGCTTTTCAGACTGATGTTCATGAAAGTCATTGGTGACAGAATTTCTTTTTTTGCAAAGCTTATAGACTTTCCTTCGCTTGTATATTGCTTCCAAGTGCCAGATCGAGGTTAGGCCCAGACAGAGACATACTGTTTATCAGCACCCTAGCCATCAGGACCACTGACCTCTACTATCATAAGTCTCTCAAAATGTCATCAGCGCTCCCAGTGATACTGTAAATGTTGTGTTTGGAACTCACCTCCCATCCCTGCAGGATCCCAGGCCCTGTCCAAACCTTGTCTCTGCTGCGGTGCACTTGAGGATCAAGAGCATGAAATTTGTCCAACAGCACGAGGGCCTTAGCTCCTGAAACTGTAGATCTCTCTCTGTCAGCTCAACATGTCTGCCAGCGTATGCTGTTTGCTACTGCGACCTAAGAAAGACAGAGAAAGAAAGAGAGAGGGAGAAGAGATCTACGATTCAAACAAACTGGAAGAAGATTATCACTCATAACCTGCAAAAGAACTTCAGTGGGAAATGTTAGGTTTGCTGAGACTGTAAACAAGATGTCTACAAAGAGAGGCGAAAGGCCTCTCTGTTCTGGTCTCAGCTTGTCCTAAATATTTTACTGCTGTTGTAGCTATGTTCTCCCTTACATGTTGTGTTGTCCCAGTGCACACTGTAGCACAACCAAGGCCTTTGTTTGGTCCTGCGGTGGCTTCTGATTGGTTTAAATGACCTATGACATCTCATTAGCTCCTCATGTTAGTGTCTCTGTATCATGTTATTAATGATGAAATTGAAAACAGTAGCCATATTAACCACCTCACACTTAATGATTAATGTTATCAACACTAAAATGCCATTAACATCAATGGGAACTTTAAACAGGACCTTTAATACACACACTTAAAGATTCTGTAAGTATACAGGCTTGCACACAAACAGACACACATCTTATGCATCTTGGCTGATATCATCTTACTAGGGATTTGGGCGGTTATCATAGTGAGCATGAAAAATAAGACTGAATGGACCAGTAAGCCTCGACTGACTTGTCTATATGGAGTCTCATTAGGGACATTGATGGATGAGCTATTGCCACCACTGGGCCTGCCAAGAAAAGCTCTGGGTATTATTAGTGTTTGTGTGTTTATAAACTGACACTTAATTACAGGTGCAAAATCATACCACATACATTAACGAGTTACGGCCCATTGAGTATAATGCAGCCTGGATATTTAAGAGAAAGAAGAACTGGAGCCACAGTACTGTGACCAAGAATTGGTCAGCGCTTGATGATTTAATTCTTAAATGACTTAAGGAGAAACATAAATAATGTGTTTTGTGATCTATAAAACATTAAATAGTGATTTATTGCAGGAAATATACATTTTGAGGCAACCAAGTGTTTCCTAGTGAAAACACTATATATATATATATATATATGTGTATGTATGTATGTATGTATGTATGTATATATAAATAAGGTACAAGGAAGTCTGCTTTTGTATAAAATAAAAGAACTGCTGAAATTACAATAGGAAAAAATAAAATGCAGTCATATTCTCCCAACTTACAAAGCTATTCAACATGAGTCTAGATGCAAAAACTACTGCTGTGTTTTCACAATCTGCCAGCAATTTTGAAAGAGAAACTACAACAGTGCAAGTATATTAAAAAAAGATATGTAAAATACATTTTATATACATCAACCTATCAATAAATATTTTTCAAAAAAGTTTAATTTGCAACATCTTCATTAGAATGTACTGCAAGAAACAGCTGGTTTTATTTCTCTGGTGAACTTTATGCCATATAGAGAACTCCATTCCTTTTCTCTTCACAGACTCTGCTGTAGTTCTGTATCAGATTTACAGCTGATAGTTTACTTTTATAACAAGGAAGGTCATATGATATGATATGATATTTTCTGTTTCCCAAAATGGCTTCAGCAAAGGGCCCAGACATACAGTATAAACATACTCCTGACAGCGATACATTTCATGTGATGACACTACTCTGAAACAATCTCGATATTGCCTTTCCCTGTCATAAACAAAACCTGACCACAGTTCTGTTCACCGGCATGTGTGTGTGTATGTGTGTTGCTTTTGATTTGTCTATTGAGTACGTGTGTGTGAAAGGGGAGGTATGGTAGAGGGACATGGAGACGAAAACTCTTAGACAGAGTAAGTAGATGGGTTCACTCTGGGGAAAGCAGTGGGAATGGTTGTAAAATGCACAACCCCATGGTAACTGAAGGAGATGTGGCTCTGCTGAGAAAAGAAACAAAAGCAACAAAGTGAGAACAGGGCGGGAGACAGAAAGGAGCGAGGAAGGAGAGAAGGCTAAGAAAGACTGGAGGAAGGAAGAGTGAAAGAAGAAAAGAAAGTGAGAGGAAGGGAGGCAGGCAGACAGACCGAAAGGGATGGACCAGACGTGGAGGAACTCTGGCAGGTGCTTCATCATCTGCTAAGGCACTGTCGGGCCGCCCGTAAACAGTCATTGGGCTTCTCAGGGAGCAACCTTCTTCATAACTAGCACAGGTATAAATCTGCCTCTTAGCCACTAAATTAGACACATTCTTGAGAGAGCCTCACTCTGCAAGTGCTGCACAAACCTAAGGGGAAAAGGAAGACAGAAAATTAAGTGAATCCACTGAGAGTAGTAAAGGAGGTGCATGAATAAGGTATAGCCTACTGTATATGAATTTAACCAGATGGCCACTTTGATCCAAATGAAAAACTGTTAATGTTTTCTCAAGAAAAGCTGTTATAAGACAGTTTCCGTACACTGAGCAAGAATCAATTCCCACACCTTCTCAAAGAGCTGTCATTGCATCATGTGTCTGCTGTGGCTCAAAGCTGCGGGCCAGGTCCAAGGTCTGTGCTCTGTCACCTAGTCCCAATGTTTATCCTTCATTATGACTTTGAAAGCAGCGACACACCCATCTTTTTTTTTTTTTTTTTTTTTTTTTTTTTTTTTTTTATGAATTTGTCTTACCTATGATGACAACAGTGTGTGACAGCATGTCACCTGGATATTGTTTTAACACTTGCAAGAATTGATGAAGGGGCTGAGACAAAATATACCAAGATGAGTGATCTAGTGTTTTGACCAGTTTTTACTTCTGTGTGTGTATGTGCAGCTTTGTGCGCACGCTGTACGTCTGTGAAGAACATCACACTGCAAAAAAATAACAGGAAATATGTGCACGGCCACCAGAGTTTTCATATGATGAAACACAATCCAAATAAAACTTCTACTTATAAACACTAATTAGAATAAACTGCGACACGTGCACATATACATTTTACTGAATATTCCATAGACACACACACTCACAATGAAAATGTTCCAAGCAAAGTAACACAAATCAAAACCTGTCCTAAAATGTTATTGATAAAGAAAAAATTGTTTATATTGTGTATATTTATATGCCTTATCTTTCTCAAGTCAGAGGTCAAATTTGTCATTGAAAAACCCTGCAAACATAAAACTGAAGTGCACTGCTTTGTGTTGTAACAGGATACTAATCTCCCAAACACTCCATCTGTATTTGCTAAAACATTGCCTCACTCTCAATTTGTTTGCTTCAATGGTACTTTGCACTGTTATGCTTTCAAATGGTATCCCATGGAACAAAAGAAAGAAAGAAGTAGGTTAATGTGCAGGCATTTCTGCGCTAGGGAACAAGAAAACAATAATATGTTTTATTTTAATGACGATTTGTGTTCTATGACAAATGTGCCAGTGAGGCAACTGTAAACAAATAAACAGGCAATCACACAAATGAAGCCAATCACCTGTATTATTAATAGACAACATAATAATGGGAATACTTTTATACTCCCTAACAGTGATGAACAAACTTTATTCAGTGATTTTTTTTGTGATATCAGTACTATAAAAATTTACAAGAAGTTAAAAGATACAAGAATTTACTACTTAGCTTATTGGGAAGCACTTTTTTGTAAGATATTATACATGATGTATCTAACACGCAAAAGGTTTATGGTGGAATTTGCCCATAGGATAAAACTGAATTGGATTAATCCATATAGTGATCTCGGCCAAGGCTTTGTCAGTCGTGCAGTTTAGCATGACTATTTTACTATTTCCCCTGTCCCAGAGTTTCTCTAAAGCTCCCCACAGGACTTTTTAAACATTCTAATAAAAAGAGTTTACAGAGTGTTGTGAGCATGAATTTCTGGGGACGATCTCATGGACAAAAGAAAAAGAGGTGAACACAAGACTGTTAGAGGGGGGGCTGGAAGAATAAAGCAAAGGTGGTGAATATGTTTTACTCAAATGTTAAGAAGACGCCGTGTCATGTCATAAAGTTTACTTTGGCTGAATGATGCTGTGTAATTAGAAATATGAGAAATTAGATCAATCCCTTCTCAATGCTGCTGTCTTCTTCAGTATAACAAGCATTATTAAAAATATGTAATCATGTTGATGATTTTTTATGATGATTTTGACAAACTTCAAAAACAGATGAATCAAAATAATATGTTTTTAGCAAAAATTTAAA
Organism: Monopterus albus; assembly: GCF_001952655.1. Taxonomy (NCBI): domain Eukaryota; kingdom Metazoa; phylum Chordata; class Actinopteri; order Synbranchiformes; family Synbranchidae; genus Monopterus; species Monopterus albus. The sequence goes on along the minus strand of NW_018128021.1, from coordinate 375,578 downwards.
TGAACTTTGTTGTTTAAAATTTCATTATATTTGATATTGATTGATAACACAGGCGATAGTCCAGACTAAATCAGCCAAGCCATAATCAACCTTTGATACAATCAGTCTAGTGCTGACAGAAATAATCCACTGGCCACCTTCTTAATGAATAATTGATGCCCATCTTAACAGGCTAATGAATGAATGTGGTTTGGGTTTGAGTGATAGCTTGCTCGTTGGAGTGCTATCCCAGGAGGGACGGGGCACTGGAGACAGAGGTGCCATCCTCTATAACCTGCATAATTGGTCATCTGACATGAGCGACTTGACTGTTTGTGTCCGAGCACCCGCCAGTGAAGACTGACCCTTTTCACCTATTGTTTATTAGCACAGTTCCAGGTTATCACACCAATTAGGGCTGGAATAACAGTGATCAGAAAAGGAAAATAAAAAGTATAAAAATGCATACTATTAGTTTAGGGAATGGAGGATCAGTTCAGTGCTGACAAGGATAAATGAGTGGTCTTTTGACCTTGCTAAAAATATTCAGGGTGAACAAATAATTGAGAAGTAACTACAGAATGGGATGAAAACAGTGACAGATGCAAAAAGGCTTTTGTTTCTTTTTAAGTACTGTGTATCTATGCTAAGAAATAAAAAAGTGTGTAGAAAGGTGACAAGGTTACAAGGCTGTTCCCTGTGTGCATTGGTGTTGGACTTGTCCAAACAATCATACTTACATTTTAGCATTATTATGCACACACCCTATTTCCACAGGTCTGATAACATTCTCACTGCAGTTTCGGTGTGGCACTCTGACTAAACAGTCCCTTATTGACATGAGCTCAGGCCTCACAATAGCCACAAAACATCAGGGTTCCTGTTTTTGTTGACACTGTTTGCACCCTCCATTGAAGGCAAAGCCACTGTGGACACAGCAATGCATAATTGGAGCTCTCTGTCATACAATACAACAAATCAACCCTTTAAATGTTTGAGCATGATAAGGCAGAGAGAAGGCACTCAGAGGGGGAGCGGGACAAATACAGGGAGAAGTCAGGTGAATGGAAGCGTAGAAAGTTATGAAAGACTAGCAAGTTGAGCACCACTAGGGGACAGTAGTAAGTCATGGACTGCAGCAGAGTGCATGTATGTGTGTGGTTGTGTATGAATTTGAGTGTGTGTGTGTGTGGCAAACAGTGAACAAAAGACTTTCTTTGTTGCACTCTCAGATAATAAAAGAATTCAGAAATAGCTACTTGACTGCTTTAGAAAAGATCTTGACAATGCGTTGGCCCATAATGCACAGGAACAGCTCTAGATTTACATAATCATATGTAATGTAAACCACTACGAGGTTCCACTGCCAACAAACAAACTGACTGGGGAGAGGGTGACAAGAGGGAGAGGGATCCACTTTCCCCTATGGACTTTATACACTTCCTAAAAGTACATTTTGCTTTATCTGCTCACAACAATAAGACAATGTTTGCAAATTTTGTAGGTTTGTGCGTTGATGATTCAACAGAAAATAAGCTTGTCAAGTATAAACCTAAATATACTTATAGCACAGAATGAAAGGCCCAAATTTCAGCCATAAAATTGCCTTAAATGATTTATAGCTTTAATTACTGCACTTTCCTACAGAAAGAAGCGCACGATATAATTCTGATTCTGCACTGACAAAAGTTAAAATAGCAGAAATTATATCAAGTATAAAAAAGGAAGCCCAAGTGTTAATGAGACACAAAAATACAGGGACCTTTTCTTTGACCATAGATCAAGATGAATGGAAGATTTCACGCTGCTACTTGAGGTATTACTACTTATATCTGTTCTCTTTGGGTTGTATGTTAAAAAGGGTCATTTGTTGGGTGACTGGTGAAACCAGAGAAGTTAACACCTCCACATACCTCTGACTTTAGATATATCTGTCAGGAGGGAACCAGTGTTTCTTTTTTTTGCTATGGTAACTGAGGACATAAATTCAAAACACGCTTCCTCCTCCTCCAGCAATTAAAAGCAGAACAATAACAATATTCACCAATGACAGCAGCGTCTGTACAGTAGTTATGCCCTTCGTTAGTTTCACAGTGTTCCTCATGAATTAGTTAACTCTGTTAATTGCACATTTATTACACTCAAGGCCACGGAGAAATACACTAAATGGCTCTGGAATAAAATAACACTTGAACGCATATAGGAATCATGAAAAATAAATTAAGCTTTAATGACATTTGACCCTGTGTTGGGAAAAAAAAAAACAAATCCTCTAAATTTTATTTACTTGCTATTTTGTCTGAGGAAAAATAGCACATCTTTAGTCTGTTATTAATAATATGAATGCCTGAATCATAAATTAGGAAATAATAAAGTTTTATTCTTGACAATGCATTTTCATGTAAAAAACAAACAAACAAAAAAAAACTACCACTAACAGCCCTATTTATTTCAGTATTTAAATTTGTCTCAAGGGTTTCCAAAACAACACGTTAATGATCAAATTTATTTAGAGACTGGAAAATAAGGCAAACATCCAAATCATCCAGTAGCATAATCTCTGTGTTTACATTTTATCATCGCCTTTTCTGATCTTCAGTGTTTTTCATTATGGAGTGACGTTTGAGTGACACTGCACCGGCTGTCACAGCCATGTGCTGAGGTTCCCTCTCATTTCCAGCACCAACAATAATAATGACTATTCTAGTGCTCGCCCCACTATTTGTGTTATTGTTGTGGGGTGTCAGACACAGAACCTGACGTTTGCTATGCTATCAGCAGGAGTATACAAATACAAACACATTTGCCTGAGTTATTGACCTTTATCTCCCCACTTTCCTGACAGCCTTCTCCAGTTATTGACAATACAAACACATGGGATGATGCATAACCTTTCATTTACAGAGCACTCTCTCCCTCTCTCTTTTTGTCTCTCTCTGTTGCTTGTTCTTTCCCTCAGTCTGTGTCTCTCTGTTCTTGCAATTTGTTTAAATAAAATGGGGCAGACAATGGTACTGCTCATTTCTGCCATTTTTCTTTCACTCCAAATTTCAAAGGATAATATCATTAGACCGATACAATGGCTGCTATTCAGCCTTAGATACACAAATATTTCAAGTATTCAATATAGTTTTGACATGCTGACATTAGGGGAGAGTGTTGTTTCCCTATTTGTTTGCTTACAATGTCGATTCAGTCATAAATCTTGAATTCCTAAGGCAAGATGTTTGTCTTTATGATGTTCAAATTACCAAAGAAATACAAACATGGTTAGTGCAGTCAGAGCACAAATAATATGTACAAATATGTACAAATAAAATTAATTTTGAAAAGCTGAGAAATAAATATATATAGTGGATGTGGCATTTACATTTATGTTTAAATACAAAGAAAAGTACATAGAGAGTAGTTTTATTTATGCGGAATGAGGAACAACGTAATTATTCTGAAAATGGGACTGAATCCATAAAACCATAACAAACAGAATAATTTACTGCATCTCAATACAGTGTTGAATAACAATGGTCATAAAAACCACTAGTATTCCACTAATGATTCTCCTCCAGGATTTATTGTGTTTTTCAATGTGTGTCCTCTTGCATTTCAGCGTGAAAAATAGCATACATAAAATACGGGTGTCCCTACCACTCAGCCCCTCTGCAGGTACTTCAGAGCCCCAGAATTAAATTTTAAACAATCCAGACCAGTGTTTGGTGACCATGGTTAATCATCATGAAACAAAGACATCAAACAATATTTGATAATGAGAAAAATGCCTCCAGGACATTAGAGGATGGAGGGGGGGACGACACAGCGTGAGCCACAGCAGCCGAGCTAGGTAGAGAGGCCAGCCCAGACACAAGCCACATTCACATGTCTGTGTGGGGTGATGGTGGGTGTCTGACACAGAAAAAACACACATACACACACACACGCACACACAAGTATCAACTTCTATCTCATGCACATACATACATCCATACAAATACACACACAAAGACACAAACAGCTCTTCTGGAGTTAAAAAGCCATTAAAACATTGCCTCTTTTTTTTTGTTTTTAAAGTTCATGATGAAATAATTAGAATTCAGTGTATGGAGCCAGTGGTGAGATTACAGCTTTGTGAAACTGTGCTTCATTTTGAACTTCACTGCATCATGTCTCAGCCCAATTATCTGCAGTTAAAATGGCTTAGCGAGGCTCCAAACTGTGACTGACAAAAAGCAGACGAATCACAAAAGTTTTCTTTATACATAAAAGTCATTATTTTTCCCCAATTTTCTAAAAGACAAAAAGGCTGGATTTTTAAGTAATATATCATTCGAACTAAAAAAATATTACAATCAGAAGACATTAATATACTTTAAAAACATAGTCACATATTGGAAAATATTTAAAATATTTAAACATTTTAAAATGCATCATTCTTAAAATACATCATACATTTATACATCAGTAACAAATATAACAAAATAGTAGCTTTTTTTTCATCAGGCCAGTGTAATTAGTGCAAACTAAAATAAGAAGTTTGGCAGAAAGGGGAAGGGAGGGGGGCTAGGACTGCTGGGTAATGAGGAGAAAATGTTTTTTTCCCCATCTTCCTCTGTCACACTGTTATTGGGTTATCCTTGATTGACGCAGCGTTAACAGTCTAGTCAAATCAAGGCAGATCCAGCAACCTAGGCCGAACGGCAGCATGTGCAGTCACCTCGGACATGCAAATTGCACCCGGGCAACCCATTGACTATGATTAATGAGCCTGGGCTGCAGCCTTTGTTTCCGCGTGCAGCCGTTTAGAGTGAAATACAATCCCAAAATATTATCAATCCCCTATTAATCCAGTAAATTTGTTGAAATTGCATATGTTGTTTTGAGCAATTTACAGCCAAATGTGTGCATGTGTGTTAGCACATGCATGCGTGCACATATTATGGGGGTGAGCACAGTTGCATTTAATTGAATGTTGTCTAATTAAATTCATTAAAGGATAATAAAATAAATGGAAGAAACCGCTTTGAAAGCTAGGGTGAAACACATGTGTCTTGTCTCCTGTGATGTAAAATATGGATGTGAGATTTTCAGGGGCAGTCAAGCTGTTCAGGGGGAAAATGCATGAATCTGATACCTTGCTAATACTACAGGCATTTCCTGGTTATGGCTTGCCTCATGTTTAAACTGTGATTTTTAGAGCTGAGATCCCAGACTCCCTGATGATTGGACAGCGATTCTGTGGTGCAAAGGAGTGAAGTCACTGACTTCACAAATGGAAAAAAAAAAAGAAATATTATGACAGTAATGCTGACGACCTAGTGTACCAAAATGCTCTCTTTGTATGGTAAGTAATATTACTGGGTATGGTTTAGGAGGGACTTGCAAGAAATTGGAGGAGTTGCAATTTTCTTAAACTGCATGATGAGTAAAGGCAATTAAACAACCTCACAACTCTTAGATTCATGAACGAAAGATGCTGTCATTAAAAAAAATATTTTCTCTCCTACACACACATTTTCTCTCCTCCACAACACACACACTTTCCCTCTGCTGCAAGCAAAATGTAAATGTTTTCCAGGCATTAAAGTATATAAGTGCCATTAGTGGCACAGTGCTTAGCACTACAATGGTGTGCCGGGAGCAGTGGAGCAGAGATCAGTGCAGCGTCTCCTGGATATCAGAGGGAGACATCCTTTGTAAATTCATCTCCCACTGTGAGCAGGCTTCACAGCTGGTTAACGGCACGGTGTGTACCACTGCCCTGTTTACACGCAGCTCCAAAGCACTCATCTTTCCCCTGCATCCTTTCCCTGTATCCCCTCTATTGCCTCGCTACCTCCTTAAGCTCTCATCACAGCCCACTGTGGCTTTTATAGCCATCAAGAATGCACAAGTAAAACGAATTCAGTGTAAGGGTGTGTGCACAAATTGGAGTACAAACACACACAGGAGGAGACATCTACCCACAACAAAATCTCTGATCCCCTAGCTTTTAGTCATTACAGTGTACAGCCCTCCAACCCCTTTTCTGAGTTTTATCTTTTTATACCATCACATTACACTGATCCTTTTATACCTATTACACACACGGCTCCCCACCAAAGCCCCTGATCCTGTGATACCTAGATGAGTAAACTGCTCCTCCTGCCCCTGACCTCAGCCCTTTGTAGCAATCAAACCAGACTTCCTCAAAGGCCCTGATCTTATCTGGCCATACCAATCCCACTACACAGCTCCCTTTTGTAGCCACCACAAAGTGCACAGCCCTTTCCAACCCAGGGACTGTGCCGGTGAGCACACAGTCCGAGACTTCAGCTCATCTCAGACATCATACTACACTGCCCAACAACAATGAGCTCTATTTTCTGATGCACCACAGGTCAGAGAGAGTCTTTCTGCTCACCAATGCATTGTTCATCCACAATGGAAGAAACCAGCAATTCTGTTGTCAAAAGAATCTTTGCCTTTACAATAGAATTATTTCATATCGTCATACAGACTTGCAGACAATAATGCCGTTTCAGTTGAGATGTTTTCACATTTTCAGGCAAAATAATGGAACTATTTCACATAGGCTTTTACATTATAATGCAGGGTTAAATATATGCTGTATACAAAAAACAAACCCAGAATGAAACTCACCATAAATGGACTTTGAGACTTCCCAGCATCTGTATGTAAAAAGAGAAGGTAAAGAGAAAATCTATTAGGAGATTTAGCACTGCTCAGAGAGTAATTATACAATAATGTCATAGTAAAATTATACTGATCTCAAGGGAAGTGTTTGACAAATTAGGTCTTAGAGATCTCCACGTTGTCTAAATTCAACACTCCAGATAGAGAATAAATCATTAATCAAGGATTGACTATTTTCTCTATCAGTTATCAGTTGGTAACAATTATTTGGTAGCTATTACTATAGACAGCTATTGCTATTGAAATTCAAGCAGTTTGGAGTTATAAGTGGCAGAGCAATCACTTATCCTTTAAATTCCTTATTATTCTTGAATGATTTACAAATTCTTTTCTACAGTACTCTACAGCAGCCTATACCATCATCTGTGGTGTCATTTGCATATTTCTGCCAGGGGCATTTAAAACACTACCTTCACTGATGAGGTACAAGGTGTTGATGATTCTGGAGCCCAGAGGCTGGCTACGGATGGCCCACAAAAATTCTTGCAGGTTGTGGGAAATAATTAGGGGAATGCCTTCTCCAATATTCTCTCCAGGGCCAGAGCCAGTGAAAAGTGAAAGAATACAGTATAGACACATCAGTGATGCTTGTAACAGTAGCCTACAACTTGGTGAATAATTATGTCATGTAAGGCAAAATTTTCAATTGAAAACTAATCTTTGCTGAACTGGTGGGCAAAAAAAAAATAAAGACACGGTCTTAACTGGGCCTCTAGGTGAAGATTTTTCAATTTAGCTGCATTTAAAGCTTTAAAACAGAACTAAAGAGTTACTCCACTAAAATTGTACAGTTATGGGAAAGCAAGGAATATCTTTTTTAAATTAAATATCCTGCTTGTTTGAAATTTCCATTGCAGGCCAACAGTTGATGTTACATCAGACAATGAGCTACTTATCAAAACCAGACATAAACCTTGTGGCCAAAGCTAAAGAGCACTCATGTAAGGATACAAGTGAGAGATCAGCATTTTCAGAAAACTAGGCTATAGGAACCTACAGCACTTGCGCTGTAATGTCTCTGCTGTCAGAACCACAGTACTGTACATACACATCCTGAATGGCGCTCCCCCCTCTCTCCCTCTGCCTGTTTCTCCGTCACTCTCTTCTCCCTCGAATGTCTTTCCTAAACGCATATGTATATACGTATGTAAATGGTCTTATATGGTCCTATAGCGCCTTTCTATGCTCTTACAGCACACTCAAAGCGCTTTCACATTATTCGGCCATTCACCCATTCACACTCCCAGGCACTCACGCATTCACACACCGGTGACATCACCGGGAGCAACTGGAGGTTCTTGCTCAAGGACACCTCGACATGTTGACTGGACAAGCCGGGAATCGAACCGCTAATCCTCCGGTTAGGAAACGACCCGCTCTACCTCCTGAGCCACAGCCGCCCCCATGTAATTATGAGGGGTTTTTTTAATCCTGCAAGATACGTGACAAATGCAACAGAGGGATGTTTTTATATTTGAAGCTACCTGCTTTTATAGCCTACAGACAGTGTTGAGAACGCAGCGTTATCTCAGTCTACACAGTAAGTAATCTTAGCTGGACACCGCCCCCCGGATGACAAGTAACCAATCATCTGCCGGTATACTCAGTTCATGGGATTAACTGGCCAATCAACAGACTACTCACACAAAAGTCACCTCTTCAACTTCCTAGCGGGAAGCTATTGACTACACTGGTAGTAGGAATAAATGGTAAGCAATTAGCTTATACGTTATTTATTGTTTTAGTGTCATATTTGCTAATGTGTTGTATGAAATAGGCATGCAGTAATCTTTCGAAGATGAGACAGTATGTTTTATGTCATCATACGCCTTCAGTGCGTCGCGTTAGCTACAATTTGAAGCGAAGTTTGGTTAGCAATGCAGGCACAGCTGTTTTTGACAGCTGATAGTCACCTGACACGTTATTTACCTCTCAAAATGAGCTTGCTGCGGGAGTGTGCGTTAATTAGACTCTTACTTGTTTGTACAGATAGATACAGCAGCTAATAAAAGGAAGATGAGACTGTCCAGAGCTGAATATAAAGAGATTGTGAGATGGACTGAACAACTGAGGCCCACCCGCCAATGTATGAAGATGCTGATAGAAAGATTTCCAAAGTAAGTGGCTGCATAACGTGGACTGAATTTATTTAGTGTGCTTCCTATACATGTGCTATTGTGTGGAGTGGTCTTGAGAGTTCAATGCACGGCAACTTAGGAAACAGGAACACAAAACAAAACAGTAGGTTAGGAAAACATTTTTAACATTTTGATAACACAAGGGTAGTATTTATAACAGCTGCAAATACAGAAAGGTGTTGAAAATAGAGAAAATACAACCAAATACAGAAAATACTGCCAAATAAACAAATGATCTGGATGTTTAGACAGAGTGAACATCAAACTACTGTGTCTGAGAATCATTTACCACATGCTGCACATTATAACTCAATGAAGCC
>NW_018128021.1:316514-366403 GCF_001952655.1 Monopterus albus | reverse complement strand
AGTTAAGGTAAATTCAGCCATGACATTATAATCTGTATATCTACCAACTCCCCAAAGCAACATCATTTATTCCACTGTCTCTTTTTATCTTTCATTATTAAATATTTATAATCCCATTTAATTCACTTATTATGATCACTAATTAATTCCACACAGGTTTCCATGCAGGCTTCCATCATAGCATTAGCCAGTGTTTTGCCATGCTCTGCCTGCACATCCTGAAATCGAAGAGAGAGGTTAATGGTTCTGTTTGCCTTTCTCCTTGACACTGAGGGCCCTCACTTTATTGAACGTAACGTGTAATCCCCCAAGGCCATCAGGACACTAGAGCTGATCCCACTGAGGTCATTTACAAAGTCAGATGTATTTGGAGCTTCCTACTTCTATTGAGCCCTAATCACCAATCTAGAAGAAGGTATCATATCCCCAAAGGGGACACAGCAGAGCTTGGGCTTGCCTTTGTTCTCCCTGTCAGCATTTTATGCAATATGTCATGTTTATAAAGTGCATCTAATATCTTGTATGTTTAGGCACCAATACTAGGATGTCTTTCTCGTGTTTATTTTGAGTTTCTTTTATGCTTATGATTTTTAATCTAAACTGTCTTTAACAAACAGTTCAAAATTCCAGTTTTTCCAAAAGTTACACTGGTGGGTGTACAGTAATAATTAAAGAAAAATATTGGACTGTTTTCACTCCAATAATTCTGCACAGTCGCTTTCCCCTGAAGGTGCTGGCTCTATTGTTTAGTGGTGCTGGTTATTGTTATTATTTCGTTCACCATGAACAATCTTGGGGAGGCCCTTGCTCTTTAAAATCCCTGAGTCTCGTCACTGGGCCTGACAGACAGGCACGACAGCAGTGTTTTCACAGCCTGTGAAATTATTCTGGTTGTCCAATCAGCTGAGCTGGGCTCTGGGAGGTTAGTGATTGGACTGGCAGGAAATCAGGCTCTTAAGACATAACATATCGACTAGGCCATCCATCATCTCTTAGCATGCGCTGAGGCACGGCAGTCAGCCACCCCCTCCTCACACCCCTCCTGTCCCTTTGGACTGTGTGGGAGCCCTGCCACTGCGTAAATATTGGCCAGGCTTGAACTGGCAGGGTGTGTGTGGGGGTAGGGGTTTGTTGTGGACAGCCCTGCACTCAAGGGGTACAAAAGACTCCTTGGGTTATAATAGTCAGAGAGAGAGAGAAAAGACAGGTATCTGAATATAAAATCACTTCACATTGCATTGGGTGATTTCCAAGTGATGTAAATAATTTTAAAGTATATTAATGTGTTGTCTACCAGTGTCATGGCAGAGGCTGTGATAGATTTTTGAGGGTCATACGGGTCATTTTTTGGGGCAGAGGGTGTTAATAATTTTACAGTGTACACACTTTTCTTGTGTTATCACACATGTGTATGTATATAAAATAAAATATTTTTAGCATTATTGCCATAATAACTATATTGCCCAACTATATTAACTATGTTTGTAATTCAAACTATTTGAGTTCCAGTGATGTAAATCAATAGGAAAAGCCATTATCCTCAAGTGTATGCATGCTATTTTCAGTGCAAATCAATTTCATAATCATTGCTTTTGAAACGTTCAACACAATAATTGTTACTGACCATTTCAAGTTAATTTCCACGGAGGGTCTGTCAGTTTTCCTGTTGTAGTATGAGTGTGGGCAGTGGGAGGAGAGAGGGAGGGTCCTATAGACAGATAGAAAGAGAGAGATTGTGATGTGGAGTCCCTCATCTGTAACGGCTGCATAACACAGATGTTGGGAGTCATCTGTCAGCCTGGCCTCTCTTGCTGGGCTCGATCTGCTCTGAGGGGAAAAGAATTGGACACGGTGCTGTCACTTTTTACCCCCACTCACAATGGAGGGACATGCAAATATCAACCCCCATTCTTGCCCTCTCTTCCTTGCCCTCCTCTTATCCAGCCGTGGTGTCCTGTCTAGTATCTGGACTGCGGCTAGGCAGTAAAGGAGGTGGGAGGGCTCATCGCAGGGTGGTGCGGGTGAAAATGTGACATCAGTCCCATCAGGTCCTACTCTTGCCACATATTAGAATTGGAAATGATGGGCGGCTCTCTGAGGCCTTGCCTCTCTTCCCTTGGGTCTAAAGGGGACTCCAGTCCTTCCACCCTTTGTCCCCAGAGAGACTCTGTGCAAGGAGGGTGAGAAAAGAGGGAGGGAATGTGAGAGTCCTCTGTGTCCTTCTGTGCAATATGAATGAATTTGGATGTAATGATTAACCCCCCCCCATCAACATTGGCTTTCACAGTCATGAAAGTAGTAATGTGTGTTAGAAAAGGGGCAGATGCCTCTGTTTTGCAAAATGCTTAAAAAGTAAAGTGGAGCATCCCTCCCCTCTGAACACAACCTGTGCCTTTCTCACTCTCTCGCTTTTACTCACACACATATAGGCAACTCCCTGGTGAGGGGTCCCTGAATGTTTTTCGAATCGGGCCCTAATGTGCCGTTTTCATCAGCACTGAGGCGGGCTGCAATATGGTGCTGGGGCTCGCTCTGGGAATATGAATGTTGATTAAGCATGCGTTCAGCCTTTTGAAATTCTGAAGAAGTGTCCGAATAATGGATGTTGAGCAAATGTCAAGCATTTGTTAATTTCTCTGTTATTTGGGGTTTATCTAGCATGATCTTTGGAAGGAAAGCATGGGGCAGGGTTGTTGTGGCATGTGCCATTGATATGGTGATTTCTTGGCTGCAGACACTTTGTTTTTGATGGTAATATCTCAGCTCAGGACAGAGCTTAGGGACTGACTCACTGCTCATTGATTATTTATTGTGGATCCAGTGTTTATCTCTCTCTCTCTTTTTTTTTAACATGATGGTTAAACCTAAGGATTTGTTAACAGACACAATGTATTAAACTGGTAAGCTCTTTTTATATATAGTTTTTGTTTTTTTTTTTTTGTGGGGGGGGGGTCTTCAGTATTATTTTAAAGTCTTGTTTATTATTCCTTTATATCAACATATCTTTTATAATCTAGGGAATAGATAGGATCCATTTCCAGTTGTTTAAGTCTCTGAATTTTTTACCTTTTTAGGATTTGACCTATTATCATTGCATAAGATGGTCCCATCACTTAGTATCAGAAGTTTGGAGTCTTGGCATAGTTTAATTAGATAGTCTAATGAAGAATTTTGTAATTCAACTTTCATCAAGTTATCTACCTGTTGTTGTTGACTGTTTGGGAAATTTGGGAAACTTGTTTCAGTCTTCTTTTGTGGCCCAATCATCTCATCTGAAGGTTCACACTTTATTTTCAGTTCAGAACATTTACTAAAGTTTGCTTGGATCAAGGTTTACAAAAGGCAAACACATGCCTTTTTATAAACTAGGGGGATCCTTGCTAAATGTGCCAGTTGGGTTAGTTCTAGATTTAACTGTGATTTCCACTGTTGCCTCTGTGGAGCTGCACTGTTGCAGCTCCTGGGAAGGTAGAATTCCACAGCTATTTTGTAGCCTGGAAGTGGCAATGACATTACCCAGAGACTGATCTAGTGCAGAGCCTGTGGGGGCAGTCCCGATGGCCTCCAGCCCACAGCCTTACACCCCTGGCTGCCCATATTGAACAAAACACAAACTGGCAGCTGGGGCTTTAGGGATTCAACCCTTGAAGGCTGAGAGGCTGGCAAAGTAATTCCACAGCTTTATGTGGCTATATGAACATTGGAAGGGTAAAGGGATGAATGAAGTCTAAGCAGATATGGGAGATGTAGAAAGAAGAGAAGCTGTGCTGATTTTACAACTTCATGTCAGGCTAAGGAGTTCATGAATAATAGATACTATCAATTACTTGATTAGGAAGCACAGGAATGGCTACTTCCTCTTCATATAGTAGGGGTGTTGTCCAAGCACACTCAATAGATTGTAAAGCCTTTTTGACTCACTGGGCCAAAAACACTGAGGTAAGCAGCACACTGTTTAAGTAAGATGTGGCGTATACTGTTTATATGGGAGACAGCCTTGAAGGTTAAAAACTGTGATTATTGGATTGCTAGACAGAATAAGAAGTTAATAGTAGTAGAAGCAAATTATTGATGTAGAAATATGAGCTATAAGACCAACATATTGTGTGCTGTGGTGTAGCATCAGTGCTGTCTCCTCACTCCCCAAAGCCATACCCACAGCTGGGCAGCTAAGGTAGAGTCTTTTGCCCCAGGTTTCTTTTCATACTGGGATCAATTGCAAAAGAAGAATGAAACAAATTACCCAGAATGGTACAGGTTTCCCAGGCACGCTTCAGGGAGTGGGGAATTGGTCAGTGTAATGCGTTTCTTTGCCAGACCAGTGGATGCTTGCCACTTGACAGATAACATGGACCTCATTTTCAATTTTCCACGAGAGTTTGCAGAAACAGCAATGACACTAATTACACTACAACAATTGCAATGCACATAATCGTAATAACATGGTTTGTCACAGAGTCATGAAGCTCCTACATTTTCAGGAGGAATCACAATTAGGGTGGTGACTGTGGGATCTTTCCTACCTTTTTTTTGCCACCATTATTTAACAGTCCTGACATCTCGGGGCACCTCAGCAGACAGGAATTTTAAAGATTGTAATAATGTGAAGGGGGCTGGGTAGGGGTAATATTTTTGTTTATTAGGACAATAATAGACTGTGAGGTGCCTTGATGTGCTTCTGCTAAAGTCATCTCTATCCTCAGCCCCCCACAGGCCTGTAGGTTTTGTATGGCCTGCTACTGAGAGATGGAGAAGGGGGTGTGAGAGTAGAGGAAGGTACTCTTAGTCAGCCTTTTGGTAAATGCTTGCTCAGTAATGCAAAAAAAAAAAAAACCCTGTTGTCTTGTCATGCTTTACATGCTAACAAAAACTAAATAAAATAATAATTATAATACATCTACAACTAAGTTAAATACATGCCTAATAGTTGTGCTGATTGTAATAGAAGGCTGACTTTGCAGTTGTTCTGCAGGAAAAGCTAATGTGAACTGTAAACACGTGTGCTCACTGAGCAAGTATTTGTTTGAAACTGCATGACACACTGAGATTTGTGTTTGTTTCTATCTCGTGTCAAAATACATCACATTTATACATTAACACATAAAGATTATTTTTCTACACATTTGTTTTGCTGCTGATGACGGTAGGCTTAACTGAGAAACAGATGTTAGCATTTTGCCTATCAGCATGTGTAATTAGCAGCATTTGCATATCCAGAGTGTTAACCCAAATTCAGCTGTTTTTCCACATTACAAAATATTGACCTATAGGAAAGTAAATGCTCAATATATTATTGTCAGCACTCTTGCTTGAATGAAGTCCTTAGATGACATCTAAATCCTAACTATTCTAAGAAAGATCTGCTAATAATTACTGTAACAGAGATACATATAACAATAGAATGAGGTATTACAACTTAGAAATATTTTCATACACTTTGTAAGAGGGAATCATTTCCTCTCTGCCTTTTCCTTCTCAAAATCATTTTCTTGCCATTAGTAAAAATATGTGCAATGCCTCAATTAGCCAGTTCCATGCCCTGAAGACTCACACCATGCAACACTCCCTGCATGCAGATCCACCAAATGGTAAGTACTGTCGCAGCATATGATAGCAATGCCATTAGCCAGGTGGCTTTCATTACCTAAATTACAGCTATTGTTTATAATTAATTATTTGTAAATAGGAAGATTCTGAATATAATTGATAGCTTGAATTTCTCCCCTCTCTTATTGATTAGGTTGATGGGAAATTGAATCTAGGCTTTTTGCTGCAGTGCCGTAGACACTGAAACACTCTGAATGCACAATGAGATAAGGCAATTCAACACTCAAACTGGAATTTATCAGATTCATAACCAGTGGATAGCCCAGCTTAATAGAGCCTAAAGCACTGACCAGACAGGCATACCAACTCAGTGACAAAGTGAAAGACCCTAATTGTTTTTAATTTAATCTGCTGCTTTACTATTTTGGGTGCCAGTGCATATTAATGCTCTGTCTTATGTTGTAAGGAAGGGTAATTAGGTTGAGAGTGAATGATTCCCTAACCAGCCTTCTGTCTTCCAACCTTCTGTTTCCCCATGTTCTAAATTATATCCAAGAGGGAGAGATTTTTTTTATTGTTTTCTTTTCACATAAAGGTCAACGTAAGGATGCACTGCAGTCTCACTCTCTTTTTGAAATGCATCTTCAAATGTGGCATTAGTTTTTTATATTTACATAAAAATAAGTCCTACAGGTAAATCTCACTCCAGTTCATAAAATACAACCACATAGTTTGCACTAGTAGGAGAGGGGTTGATGATTTCATTTATATACCTTGACATCTTTTGTTTATGTACAAGTACAAATTCACTTGGGACTTGCGTCTTCACATCCTCTGTCATAGCTGAGGAATTGTTAAATATTTACTCTAAGAACAAATTTGACTACATTTTTCTAAGACATTATATAACCAGCTTTGGTCTTTTGGTTATTTTGTCCATTTTAGACACATCACCAATACACTGACAAGATTTCCTCATTGCCCTTTTCTCTACTTTCAACTTTTTGTCCTGTCATGGCATTATAAAATCTTCAATACAGAAACTAAAACTGTTGCACTCATAATGTGCACAAATCTAAATAAAATGGTAATCATCAGTTTTGGTTAAGGCTAAAAAGACAGAGATTAATGAATCTGGTTAGTTATGATTTTTGTATCTGATCATTTATTTTGAATGAATATTATGACTCCCTTGTGATAGTATTGTGAGGAAAGGAGCTGGATACAGTGGTAATGCAAAGCAGATCAGATTTCCATTGGAAGACTTCATTTCGCTCTACACTGTGGCATAAAGTGAACATACTGTGCCCAGGGGAGCACAGGTTGGATATACATTAATGTAAATCCTGCAGTAACTTAGTATTAATGTCTGTTAAATAGAAATATGGACATTATATGAGCCCAGTGCAAAAGACTTTATATCATATAGACAACTCTTGGTTTGGATCTCCTCTCTGTTCTTTTTATTTTATTTTATTTTTCTCTCTCTCACAGTATTTGGACTTATTTAGCTAATTTAGTTATTTTCAGCAGTTGTGGTGCTTTTGTCCAGTTTTGATGTTGATGCAAAAACTGATTGAGGTAGGAAAGAAAAATAAAAGTCTGCAAAAGTTCTTAGTGTTCTTGAAACAGATATGTTTTCCCAGATATTAAGAGCAGTTTGTGTTCCTTTAAAGTTAACAGGGTATAGATTTAGCAATTAGGCAGTAATCATGCTCATTATAGAGAGTAATCCATTTAAAACCTAACAGATGTCTGTTCTAACAGGGGGATCGTGATGGTCCCATGCCAACAATAAGGCAGTAATGTTGCTGAAATGCTCAGGTGCAAGGTTGAAGTGTGGAAGAATTTTTTTTCCCCCTCTTAAGTGTCCACATGTTGACAGTTGACTATTTAATGGCCCAGTTAATTGCAGTAGCCCCTTTGTCCCCAAACATCATTGTAAATTAATGCTGAGGTTGCATTGGTTTTGTGTGTGTGTGTGTGCGTGTGTGTGTGTGTGTGGAGTGTTTCTTCTGCTTTACATCAAACATTTGGCCCTTCTCTTTTGTAACTTTGTGTTTGATGAGACTTATCTGTGTGATGGGTTGAGAGCCCCAGAGAGTTTGAATAGTTGAGAGTTGGCTGTTCTCCAGGCAGAGCAATAAAACTTTATATTTGGTATCTGGAGAATTCACGATGACGCCTTTGGTGGGAGAAGTCATTATAAACTGCAAAACTATTTCAGTGGTTGAAATGGTTTTATTAAGATATCGTCACAGGCTGAGACTCCAGACAGAAATCAATGTTTGAGATTTCTTAGGCTTTGCTTACACGCACCCTGGTCATTTCATGGTTTAGAATGATTGATGTTGATTGCCTGTGTGCACTGAATATTTCAGTGTGGCTTCTCGTATGTATTTACATACCATTCTCAGGTGACTTGTAACAAATAGTCCACTAAATTTAACAATTAAGTGTACTGAGTGCAGTGTTTGGAGAGACGGAACCACTGGAGACCATCACAGATCTGTTTGCGTGTGTGTTCGTGCTTCTGTTGCACTTGTATGTGCTTTTGTTGCTATGCAGGGTGGAGACATGTACCATCCAATTAGAAAAATATCTGTCACCACTTTAAATATCTTCAACCCAAAGGATGCTGGGGGGGTTGGGGAGGGATATCGAAGGAGCTGTGAGTCCTTGTTGGAGCTGCCTGTTTTCCAGGTTTGCCCCTGTGCCAGGTGTTTGACATTGACTGGAGCTGGAGATGAATGTAGCTTATGGCAACCCGTGGAATTGACCGACTTCTGGGAGTCCCAGCTTCCTGGAGTGAAAGTTTCCATTTTCAAAGCCCATCAGTTGCAGTGGGAGGGCTCCAGTGCAGTCCATATGCCAACACTGACAGGGAAGCAGGAAAACTTTCTCCTATCTCTGTATTGCTACAGCACTCACACAAACAAATACAGACACTCACAGTCACCCAGTTTCAAAGCGACATACTGATTCAAGGAGTGTAATTGCCAGTGAATGCCATGTTTCCCTCAGTGACAAAACTTGAACCCTACCCTTTATTTGCACTAAGGCCATTCATTTCTCTCCAGTGTTATGAGTATCTGTTGTTTTCCAAAAGCAGAAACTGTACTTTAATTAAGAACAGTTTAGTTTTCAGCATTGTTACTGGAGAGAATGGGTGTGGATGAAGATGCTGAGTATGAATGAGTGAATGGGGGGGAAAAAAACAGGCTATATTTTTCTCATCTCTCATACCACACACAACCTCCCCCCTTTTCAAACCCCCACACCATCGTGGCAGGAATCCTTTGTCAGAGGTGTTCATCTGGAACAACTTTGCCACACTTGTTTTCATGTTCTTTTAGATTACAGGGCAGCTGGCCTCAGCTTTGATGCTCCCCCTCTCCCTTTGTCTCTGTGCAATGCACTCTGGTAATTAACTTTGTCCTTCTTTTATTTGTTCCAGTCACTCGCAGTCCACTCTTCTGAGCATCTTCTCCCTGGAGTACCAGGTTAGAAGTTTTCTTCCTTTGTGAGCCCTGACAGGTGCCTAATTGAATGATGAATGTCCCTTTATTTCTTTGTAATTGAACTGCCAGCTCTCTGATTGGTTTGGAGGATGCCCCCCACCATACCCCCGTTTATTTCACCCCCCACCCCCTCCCACTCCTTTTTTTTCACCCCCCACCCCCTCCACCTCCTCACGTTCATGTTGAGGGCCCTTGCCTGCCTGAGCCTCAGTGGATCCCTGCCAAGCCTTCCCATCCATCTGTCTAATAACATCTAGCCCCTGCTTATTTGGTGGACCTGTAATAAATTATGCTACACCATTATTATTCTGGCAATAATAATTTCCCCGTGTAGTGCGGCTGCATGTGCTAAATGTTTGCTGACTCGCACTGTCACTGCTGCTTTCCACGGCTGACAGCGGATGATGATAAATGGCCGCTGCCGCCAGTGGCAGAAGGCAGCACAGGCAGAAAATGGAGTCATTTATCATCCCCCTGACAGGTGTCAGTCACACTCCCTATCTCTGTGGAATTACATTTTTTTTGTGTAGTAGTTTTTAAATAAGTTGTTTTTAACCAATGTTCTTCCTCTTTTATCCCTTGTTCTCCTCCATCTCAGCAAAGAAATTCATAGAAATGTCAGTGTGTGGAATCCGGTCATTGTTTGATCGAAAAAGGGGAAATGAATACAAGGTTTGAGTGAGGGAGGGTAGAGAGGGATGGGGGATTTTAAATAAGGTTGCTTTGACACACTTTGACCCCCAGTAAACGTATTGAAAATAAATTACTGTGACCTAAGATCTTGTACACTTGTTTGTAGCATGAAAGAGGAGCCCAGTCTGAAGTAGTCGGCATCTCATTCATGTGCACCAGGAAAATGTAACATAAATAAATAGTATGGAATCATTATTATAATTGTTTTTGTTTTTTATATTTGTGTTTTCTTCATGACAGAAACGAACCAAAAGAACGATCTCAAAACACCATACGCCAGATGTTATTGAAAACCACTACCAAAGGTACCATCTTACCTTGTATAGTATTACTTTACTGTTTTTTCTCTTCTGCCTAGTACTCTCTGTTTATCTTCCTCTCACCTTTACCATTGTTCTGTTGTTTGACTGAGGAAGCGACTTGCCAAAATCACTTGAGAGTAGGTGGGCCACCATGAGAGAGATAATCACCTCAAAACAAATCATCACCCTCAGGACTCATTCCAGACCTTCACATGCTCCTGCTAAGCTAAACCTCTGGTCTCCATGTATAAAGCAATAAATAGCCAGTCACTGGACATGTGTCTTACACAGGCTTTGGATGGGATGATTATCTGTAATTCAATGACTATGGATAAATTAAAAAAAATGAAAAACAGGCTGTGAAGGGAAAGCCTTTTTGCATATTGCAATTAGCCTTTATCTAACTTATTAGGCCATTGTTCTGGGGACAACAAGGCTGGATAATGCACTTCTAATCCACTTAGAACAACAAACCTCAGAGATGATCTGGGTAAGATCTGAGGGGAGCTGCACTTTAGCTGGCGAGGGGAAAAAAGGCTTTCTGGGTGGCAGGGGTTAACTAACTATCGTATGCTTGTCTGGCTTCAAGGAAATTTGAAGCCTTTCAAGCAGTGCTGTTTTTAACCGCACCAAGCCCGCCATATGCCACCTAGGGCAAAGTCATCAGGGACATTAGCATGTCTTGGCTGGCCTGATCTAGTCCCCTCTACACTTCTGTCTGCCTTTGTGGGCCATGTTTTTTTTTTCTTTTTCACTGCTGTTGTTCTTTGTTATAATGAAGGTATCTGAGTGAAGCCAAAGCACATCCCACTGCTCCTGTCCTGCTGGAGTTGGCCAATGAGGTAATGGCATAACCTTTAATTTTTGTCTTTTCTTTAACCCTTGAAAAACTGTCCTCAATTGATGCTTGATACTTACTGAGATGGCTGCAGTGTTTGATTTTCTCCCTTGCCTGTTAGTCATTACCAAAATTGGTAAATTGGTCCGCTCCATTATCAATTATTTAATGTAATTAGCTCTCACCTCTATTAAGCAGATGTGAACATACTTTTTGTGTTTTATTATGTAATTTTCTAAATTGCAGTTCAGGTAGAGTTGCCACAAACTGCGGACAGATGAGGCCATGTTTATTGGTTAATGCCTGTCTTCATCACTTCTTCGGTTGTTTACTTTAGGAGGTTAGAGTAGAATTTGTATGCAGGTTGATGTAGTACTAAATGGCATTTGCATATATAAAATTCAACACATTATTCTGTGGTACATGACTCAGGGGACAGTGGCTGTTTGATACATGTGATATTTTAAGCACTTGAATTAGTCACATGACCAATTTTTTCCATTTCACATAAGTGAAAATTAATGTACTCACTAGTGTTTCTTCCACTTTTGCATTTATTTATTTGTCATTTGAATACATTGTTAGTCTTACAGTTTTCTCACATTTTGGTTGCTAGAATGTGCTGGATAACCTTTTAAAACATTAAAATGTTCATTAACATTTTTATTGGTGCTTATACCGGGCACTGAGATTTGAGGGTTTTTTCATCTAAAATCAGAGTAGTTCACATGCATCAGTGGCACGTCAAAGCTAACTGCCATTATTCATTCTCTATTTAATTGACACATCATTTTTTTTTCTCCAAAGGATTAAATTCAGCTCAGAGATAACGGTCTATGAACCATTTAACTGTCATTTTAATATGCTACTTAACATTTAAACTGAGCACTCATGGTCTCCCAGACTGCTAATTGATGTAGTTTCATCCCTTTATGAGACAATATATCTCCAACAAAGGGAAATGATTAACAGTGATGAAAAATATTCATGTATTTCTTTTTTTGCCCCCAGAAGACGTCCATGAATGAGGGTTCTAAACTTGACAATTGCTGTTCATTGTACACTTTGTATGGTGCTTTCTGTAGAGGTTGTTTAAACATTCAGGCTTTAGAACAGGTGCAGTTATGCTGTATTTTATGTGACACCTATTAGCTCCTGGGTCTAATAAAACTAGAGTTTACTGAACAATAATTACTGTATTTCAACAGGAATGCAAGGCTCTGTGAATCTTAGTCACATGTTAAACTCGTGAAATGCTTAGACCTGAGACTGGAGGTGGACTCATGATTAATATGAAAATTAGTGAGATGCAAGTACCTGAACTAATCAGGTGATCCTTATTCAGCCTGAGCCAGCATCGGTAATGTTGCCATTTTTCATGTGTCAGCTCTGATACAGGTTACCAGGAATCTAATGCTCTCTTGTTATCCAAAGGTGTGAATGGAGAGTAGGCCAATAAGCACAAAAAGGGAAGGAGGGGAAAAAGAAGTGGAGAGAAAATGAGGTGATTTAAGGAGAGAGAGGAAAACTAGCTATAGGCTACAAACGCTGAAATGCTATCAGAGTTCTTAATGAAGATGCAATAAAAAGCATGTGCTAGTCTCTTAATTATTATAGACATGTTTGGCCTTTGTTACAAGCTGCCTTCTTAGTGCAGTACTGTGGAGATGCTGTCAAATGCTACTGCAGGTAAAAAGACATTTTTACACACAAACCTCTCTGCTCCCAGCTTTACCAAGAAGCATCAGAGAAAAGATGAAACATGTCAGTCCCACCACAGGCTGAAGGCAAATCCACTTTTGGTCCCCAATTATGCAAACAAGAGAAAAAGAAGTCATCTTTGGTTGCAAGTATGTTGTGTTTCATAATAAGCCGGCTAGGAATGGCAAAGTCTTCTAGCAGTGTTTTAATTGTCTGTACTGTAGATGTTGTGAAATTTAGTCATGAATGACTTAAATTGTCTTCTTATTTCCAGCATATAGATTGCTTTAATAAAGGTGAAATGCTGTGCTTTCAAGAGATGGTTTATCTCATTTAAATTATTTTCGCCTTGTGCTGGCCTTGAGAATATCTGTTGGTTCTTCAATATGCCATTATAATACTTAACAATAATAACAGTACTGTATATATTGGGTTGGAAGACTGTGATAGGTATTTTGTGAAAGGTCAGGAAGATAACTTTGGGATCAGTCATTAGTGCTTCCTTACCTATCAAGGCTTCAGAGTGGAGCAGCCATGGTTCCTATCCTTCCTATTAAGGACTGCATTCCTCTGGTGTGTCCTATTGGTTTTGCATTTTATCATTCAAGTTTTCCATTGCCTCTAACTTGGCATAATGCTGCTTTTTCATTCGAGATGAGAGACTACTGTTGTCCATTTGACAGAAGCAAAGGCAATTCAGTCAAGTAGCTTGACTGTGTAATGGCTGATCTCTTGTTCTTGTTGGAAAAGTTATTGCAAAGCAAGACTTGCAAAGACCAATTTGCACAGGGGTTGTCAAATTTGTGTCCAGATTTGGAAGTACAATAATAAAATGTGTTATTATTTACAGCCAATATTATCTATGTGATAGCCAAAGGTAGATTGGCTATGTATACTAAGTGTGGTATTCTTAAGTTTTTTGAAATAGGCCTGCACTTCCAGTTGGATATGTGGGATTTAGTCTGAAGGTTTGTAAATGGAGCAGTGCTCCAGAGAGGAATAACAATTTGGCTGTACCTGTGTTTTGAAGCTGTATATAAACTCCCCACTGACTCCAGATCTTGTTTTTTATTAAAGGTAATTCTCTTTTTGGTTGTTCAATCTATGTAAAGGTGGATCTGTCTCCTGCACTGATGGCTCGTATCATCCTGGACAGGTTCCTACAGGACATGGAGGGTGGAATGCGTGAGTAACACGTTTCCATTTCCCACTTTGCCCTTTCTATCATTTGCTCCCCCATCAGTCTTAATTGTAACACTTTGTCTTTTGAATCTGTTTCTGTTTGAGTCCCAGTTCTCGCTGTAGCAGCTGTATTTTCAGTCTGTCCAAGCCTAATGAAAGATAGACCACATTTAGTAGTAGCTGCATCCCAGGGCACATGACTGGCAATTAAGCACTGGGAGGACCATCTACCTCTCAGCTGCAGTTTGGATCAATGTTAGCTCACCTCATCAGTGTTATTTATAATGCCCCTGATTTCCTCCCTTACCCGTCTTCATCCCCCGGTGCATCCATCTACCCCAACTTCTTTTCCTCCTTCGTCTCCTTCTCTTTCTCCAACCTTACTGTGGCCCAGGGAGGAAACCAAGTTGAGGAATAGTATGGAAGAGGCAACAAACCATTCCAAGGTAGCGCTTATGGACACACTGCAAGAAGACAAAGTTCCAGATGCAAATTTTTTTTCATACAAAGGGATTGTACAAAAATTGCATACATTGTGGTTATGTTTTTTCCATCATAGTAAATTTGTTTACATCATCTTTTTGCAAACCTGTTTGTAGAAGAATTCCCTCCTTCTTTTTTCTCAATCTGGGATTCCCAATATCATATGCACAGATGGTTTCATATCATTTCATGGGACCTGTCTTGAGGACTGGGTGGGTGTGGGTGTGTGTGTGTCTGTGCAGTAGTCAGTGCTTTGAGAGTGAATCGCATGATGTCAAAAAGACATGCTTCCAATTTAATCAAGAAGGAGATTAAAGTGGAGGTGTGTTATTTTCAACTTCGCCACAGCACAGCCATTTGTCAAAGTCAAAGATGTGATTGCTTTGGACCCACCGTTATCCAATGCCTGTCAAAATACTGGTTTGAGCAGCCTGTAGAACAGGGCATTCATCCAAGAGAAACACTCAGATAATAATGCACTGTATCCCTCCATCTCCATACAGTGAAAATATGCTGTATTATTGGTGAGAGTGGATTTGTAGCAGACAAAACTTCCTGGTTGATCATTGTTTAATTTCACAGCAGTTTTGTAACCATGCAGCATCTCTCTGTCTGTGGGCCTGCGTCTTGAGGAAAGTGATTTCACAGAGACTAATGTACTTACTAAGGACTTGCTGTGACTGAAACACCATAATTTAGATTAGGTTAATATCTAAAATAGTTTACCTGCCAAATGAATATAACACATTGCGTCACACTGTACTTTCCCACTGTTGTCATTGTCATTGACTGTGAGGATAACTTCTGTCTGACAGAGCTTGTCTGTAGTCTCCTCATGACCACTTGGCCTTTGCAAATGAATTGCTGCCCACTTGGGCTGCACGGTCACATCGTCCAATCTCCCTGTGTGCATATTAGACTTAGTAATGTGTTTCCATTATGAAACAATGCAAGGATAATTGTCTTTGCTGGCAATTAGCTAGCAGGTTGGTTCAGTGCTATTGGCAGGCATATCTGTCATGCCCCTCCACCCCCACCAGCCCCAGACTGCTCCAGTGTTCATGTGTGTGTATTTGAGTGTTTTTGTCAGAGTCCAGAGGGAGGGCAGGCAGGCGCACTGCAAAGATCAATAGACTTCTATATAAGGGACATTACCACCAACTGGTTGAGTGGCTTGCCTTTGCCTAGCACCATTAAGAGACACAGGAATGGGGCCTTTGGGACTGTGGAATATATGTACAATCACTAGTGCTGGATCAATACAGAGTTTTAAATTGTTTTCTCTCCCTTCCTTGTTTTGTTTTGCTTGCTTGTTGTTGCCCTCCTTCCCTTCCTCTCCCCTTCTCACTAGCTGTACGCGCTACTACCACCACACCTCAACATGACGACACCACAGACGCACCGAGCTGCCTCCCCCCTCACCTTGCAGCAAAAGTATTGGAGAAAGCATCAGTCAGACAGAATGAAAGACTATCTGGTGGCGTTTGTAAATAAATCAATACATTCAAAGCAGTTTCATCACGTATTGAATATGATATCAACATCCATAATGCTCCTTGTCTCATGAAAACAGACTGGGCAGTAGGGGAGAAAAGGTCACATGTGCACTTTATGCTGTTTATATCCACTATTTGCAGGTGGGAGCTGCACTATAGTATATATGATTTTTGGGCAATATACAGAATAATGAACCAGTTGAAACCTCTTTAATGTATATGCCAGAATTCCTTTCAGGGTTGTTTTTAATAAACCTAAGTGCACAACACTTTGGATCCTGGACATGAATACTACACTATTTAGTATGAAAATAGTGAATGCAAAAGTAGGACAGCAAACACATGTATTTTTATTACAGATTTTTCCCTATGTATTTTTTTTTTCCAAAAAGATGTTCCCATCATAATTTACTATTCCAAGGCCCAAGTGATTCCTTTCTTACTGGAATGACAGGAATCTGTTTAACTGCAAAAAAGTTAAATATAATTGAATTGAGCCAAACTGGATAGAATGTTTTGTGATGGTCTAGAATACGTGACTTGATTTAAAATGAAACAAGGTGGAAAGACCATGCTTGAAAGGCTGTAGCAAGCAAATGTTCTGTGTTTTAACTGATTCTCTAAACAGATTAATTTTGAATTGAAATGAAAATTAAACCATTATCGCTGAAATGCATTGAAGTCACTGCTCCAAATAATGGTGCAATTGACCCATAAATTGTACTGTAAAATAAGTTTAGTTTAAAAATATTTAAAGTATGTAAGTTGACAGAGTTGATGTTCGACATTGGACAGATATAAGCTGACTAAATTCATCCTGTGTTCACACTATACTGTATGTCTCAGCCCACTGATAAGCTTTGTAAATAATATTACATTGTTAACAGCTACATTGTCATTCTAACTCTAATAGATACTACTTCTCAGAAGTCACTAGGCACATTGGGGGAGCTCCTGCTCTTTCTTTTCCCCTTCCTGCTATCTCTTCATCTTTCTCTCTATTCCTCCTTTTGACAGGAGTTGATGTGCCTCTAGATTTAAACATACTTTTTTGAGGAGGCAATTTTGCTAGCTATTTGACCTTTTCCATTTTCCCAAGGCCCAGCTCCAGATTAGATTGCTGCTCCATGTTTTGTAACTATGTGATTCGACAGCCTTTAAGATTTATTGTCACATTCCTTTACAGAAGCCTTGTACGCAAGGTTATAAAGGTCTTGTGTTTGATGTTAACACTGTGAGAATGTTAGCGCTGACTATGATCCTTTGGTTTCTTGACAGAATTCATAATAGGTACAGTGTTTTGCAGATCAGACGTGTTGATAACTGATATTGTATTATGCTCTGTCCAGTAAAATCTCAGCTTAGTATCCACTGTGATTGTTATGTTTCCCTTTTCTCTTGTTTTCAAGTGCTCCTCTCTTCTCTTCCTTACCTCTCAGCTGTGGCAGAACTGGTGTGTATACGCAACCCTTTTTTCAAGTAATGAGAGCAAGGGTACTTCAAGAAGGGAGGGGTTAAGGAGGCAAAGGCAGCTTGAGTGTTTCTGTGCATGTGTGGGTATGCATACAAGTGGTGGGTGCAAAGGAGGTAAGCAGCAGCGTGGCACTTCACTTGACAAGTATACTAATTACTCCTTTTCAGCAGAGAAGCTCCAGTCAGCCTCTGCCACAGTCTAATGGCCTGACCTGGGAAGCTTCTTTCCATAGCAGAGTCTTCCCAGATCTACTATTACGACTGCCACACACACACACACACACACGTACACACAGAAATGTAGAGTCTCATCTCACTGCTATCAGGGAGAATCAGGTGGAAGCAGATCAGTTCTGCCCCAGTAACCTCTTCAGGGAGTGGGCTCCGCCTGCACAGGAGATACCACCTCCTATCATCAACTAGCACCTACACACCACCACAGATCTCTTAAAAACTGGGGTTCCCTCCCCCCTTGCTCTTTCTCTCTCTCACTCACTCACTCTATCTCTTTCTCTCATTCCCATCTTCTGTTTTTTTTTTTCTTCAGTACGGGAGGATAAATTTAAAAGGAGTAAATTGGAAAATCAAATGAGGGCTTTAGGCAGCCGCAGAGATTTGCAGAGCTGTCGGCCAGCGTCGAAGAGCCTCATCCATCATGTCCCACAAGTAGTCAATTCCTCTAGTATCTGTAAATGTTTTCAGATATTAGCCAATTTATATGCTCCGAGATTCATCATGGAAAATCAGCTTTAGCGGTGCACATTATCAGGACCTGTCTCTCCCTTGCTCCATGAAGTTTGATGAACGAGTACCCCTCCACAGCTCAGTGGCTTGGTGCATAGGGAGTGTGTGTGTGTGTGTGTGTTTGGGGGGGGCACATAGAGGAAATGGGTAAATGCCCCCCAAACCGTAGGAAAAAAAAAGTGGGTTTTTTAATTAATAAACAAACTTGCAGAGGAGCTCATCAGTGTCAGGGGCAATAACAATCGTCATCCGTTATTGTTTATTACGTTCCTCCCTCAACAAATGTTGCTATCTAATGAGGTTTCTCGACATTTTTTTTTAGGTTTGAGATAATGACTTTTTCACCCTAGTGGAGAAAGGAAGAGTAGTTACAAATGACACAAGTAAGCAATGAGAAATCAAACCAAGGTTATGTTGCTGTTACCTTGCTCCATATAGTTTATCTTGTTTTGGAGTTGCATATGAAAACAGGCTGGTGATTTGTTTACACCCATTGTTTTCTTTAGCAAATCCCAATGGAGGCGTAGTGTTTCACATCTATTATTCTCCTCTTTCCTTTTTGTTCTGATGTTGACGGTGCGATATGGTGCTTTAGTCAAAATTTATACCAACATGAGACAATTACAGTAAATTTGGTGAATGTTTACAAGGTGCAAAGTTGTGCTGCAGGGCTTTGTTCTCTGTGTCTGGTATTCTTGAGATGATGCTTTTTATTTTCCTTCATGTGTTTTATGTGTGCTTCTGTGTGTGCCTGTGGTGTGTGTATTTAAGGAGCGTGGCGTGTGTGGCAGAGAGGAGCTCAGGGTGTCATAGAGGAGTGCTGCCGTGCAAGGCGGGGGCGTCTTTAATAAATGTATGCTGATGTCGGAGGCTGCAATGATGCGAGGGATGCAAGGGCCCTGTTGTTATTTACTGCTGTGTTTGTGCACAGCAGCGAATCCTGGGCCTACAAATGGCATTACAGCCTGTGATAAATGAGCATTAGGGTAAACTCATTTTAAAAGCATTCTGATTTATTAGCAGCCTGGCCTTCCATTTTCATCAGGTCAATGCTTGGCTGAAATTCCACAATGTCAGCGCCAAGGTCACCTCTTTATGGCTATTTTTAACCCCATCATTCAGAAAGAGCAGGGGAAATGGATCTTGTCACTTATTATGGCCATCTACCAAAAATATCAAAACACTGGCGACACAAGGACAGAGAAACAGAAATCTAGTCCTGGAAGTGTGTGTGTGTGTGTGTTATGTGAGACCAAAATGTGGTGGTGGTCAACCTCCAATTATGAACCCTAGTAAGACAAGAGCTTTAATGGCTACCGTTTGCCTTCAGAGAGGTTTATTACACACTACTGTTTTGCAGAAGCAGCGTCAAATCTATAAAACGACCATTAGGAAGAGGGAAAAAATCAATCAAAATGCCATTAAAGTGGAATAAGTTGCCAATATTGCTGATGTGGTTGCGGGTCCTTTGATTTTCCTTCAGATTATTAGGCACAGTCGAGTAGTGACTTTGTTAAGGGAAACCAGTGTTGTTGGGGAGTAATATGTCTCCTGGCTTCATAAAGTTTGCTGCCTCATATTTCCTGCTTTATTGATTATCCATTATCATTTGTCATGAGGTGTCCTAACTCAAGGGGAAAATATAACCCTCTCTCTTCACTGCCGCCTGCACTGCACAGGAGCATGGTATGGATCTGCGTGTGAAGGTACCAATCTCTGAGAAAAATGAGCAAAGAAAGAAAGCACAGCCCTGTGCCTTGCAGCTCTAAGAGGCAGTGTGGGGTTATGGGGTGGGCTGGAGGAGTACCATGGCTGGGAGACACTGAAAAAGAGAGAAGGTAACAAAAAAGCGGAAGGGGGGGGGAGAGAAAAAGATGGAGATAAAGAAGAAGAAACAGAAAGAGAGGAGGGAATGCTGAATGGGTGTTGTTTTTCCTCCACCCTCCTCCCTCTTTATTTCATCATGAGGCAGATGGGATATCACAGCACTGTTTGTCCTCTTTGTGATAATTTTCTCAAGGAGTATTGCCTTTGAAAGAAATGCACATGTTAAGATAGGACAGAAAAGAAAGGTATTAAAGGTTTTAAAATGCTCTTCTAAATGCCTTTCTATTAATAAAATTCATTTAACAGACACAAGTTATCTAGTCAGCATTTCTAAATGTAGACCCAAGTCTTTTTCACTTAATCTTTTTTTAGGGATCCTGTGTGCAGTATTGGTGCAGGCACCATCCATGCCTGAAATGTGAATAGAAACAACCCTTGTATTGTCTGTAATGCTGCAAGTCTGTCAAGACAGTGTGTGTATATATATATATCACCAAAATGGCGCATCTCAACCATTTCGTCACACAGTGATACAATCCATTTAATTCAAATCTTTTTAAGAAATGATTTAAGGAATTTTTTGCTGTTGCAGTACAAGCGAATCAACCCACCAGGCTTTCCTTTCTGATTTATAATGTTAGTAGAGCAAGAATGGGGAAGAGAGATGCAGAATAGTCAGTGTTCATAACATAGATAAACTACATGGGGCTCCTGTGCTCTGAGCTAAGACATTTATCTATAGAAAATCTCTACACCAAGCAGCCATCTGATGGACTAGTGTGGAAATACTGCACTGACAGTGGCATGGTAAATTACAGTATGTCAAGCCTGTCTTTTGTCTCTATATTTTTGGGGTTTGCTTTTGCAGCAGTTAAATTTTTTACCAACGTAATAAAAAAAAAAATCTAACATGCTACAATATTCAATCATTTGCATAATAAAATTTGTGATCTTTGTATTTGTTTCTCTCCCTTTTTTTGTTCCCAGCCTCTAAAACAGTTGTCAGTACTATGCTTAAGGAGCCATCCTTGATTCCAGACCCAATTTTGGCCAATAACATATACCAAGTAAGTGTTTTAATTTTTAAATTTAAACAGATATGTCATAGGAAGTCATTTAAATTATTTATATATGTAATTGTATATTCATGTTTTAAATAGTTCAGTGAAATTTTATATAAACTTAGAACATTTGTTACCCTCCCCTTCACATGTAACAGATGTACTGCTTCCATGCAGTGAGTTTTTAAATGTAGCACCTGATTGACAGAAGGCATCAGCCACTCATGTTTGCTTATGAGGTCACGTGAGAGCCGGCGGTCATGCCTGCTGCTCCGCCAGCATCTCCTGTGTTCTCTTCTTTCCCAGCACTGTATGGACTTCCTCGCCTCACCTCTTTTCCACCCACCCACCCTTTTCACACACCATAATATTTCTTGCCCCCTTTTTTCAGTGCACAATAAATGACTGCTGTTATGGACCGCTGGTAGACTGCATCAAACAGTATCCTATCCCATAAAATTTTAAGCCTGAAATTGACGAGGAGCTATTGAAGGGGATGAGATGTGTCTGACTTCACCTGACATAAAAGTTCTGCTTCACAGAGGAAGTGTTTCATCCTGCCTTCCATCCCACTACCACCGATACAGCAGCTGGAAGGTGATGGAGGGAAGAGGAGAAGGAGGAGAGGATAGGGTGATCTAAATGCATATCCATGTGCAGGCAGTGGATCAGACCCAATGTTCTATGATACAAGAAAGAAAATTAGCACTCATAAGCCTGATGGTCATTGATGTGTTTTTTTGTTGTTTATTTAACCCACAGGATTTGTTATTTGATGCTAATTACAAAAATATGAGTTATTCTTTTTAACTGGACTGTTCTTGGGTTTGCTAACTTGCATGATGTTCAGTACCAGGAAGCAGGCTATGTATCAGTCCAACTTGTACTGTTAATTTCCGTTTCACATTGGTTTTATTTATTTGTACCTTATGTGTCCAGTCTTTCCCTTTCCTTTGTTTGTCAAACAAAAAAACAACAAAACAAAAAAACGCCTTCTCTAGTTGAGGCTTGACCTTGACTACAGGGGCAGAACTGGAGTGCAGGCTATTCAGATGCAAACAGCTGGGTGGCAGGCCGACTGTTTCCTGGGGGAAGAGACTTATTTGAATGAGTGACATGTGTATGTCTGTATATTATTGTGTCTGCTTAGGCTTTCGTGTGTGTGGTGTGGCTGGGTTGTTTTGTTCATAGCCAGTCAACCCTGTCCCACCCTGCCCTCCTTGCACATCCCCCTTTTACCTTTCTTTTGCAGTCCTCTCATCAGTGTCAATTTAGAGTCAGTTAACTGTTTCACAAAGAGTTCACAATAACCACCCCTCTACCATGTGCCTTCAAGGATGTCCGCACAAAAGAGGAGTAGCTCTTAATGCATAAGATTGTATAAATCAGGAAATGCATGTATTAGAAGCCATTTTTACTGATTAGTGTTTGCAATACCCTAAGAACTTTTCTCTCTGCCTCTTGTGGTGAGCAGTTTATGCATGATATACTGTACCTGACCTTTCTGCGGCATCAAGAATCACCGTCATGATGCAAGATGGCATTTATTTTAAAAGCATTTTTTTTTCCAGTGTTTTTAGAGGAATGAGTGGGACCAGTAGTCCATGCTCTCAGTGCATTTTGCCAAATTGGCATTAGTTTTGTCTTCTTCATTTAGGTAATGCACTTTGGAGATTTGTTGTGAAAACGGATTAAGGTTGACCTAAAATCTCTGGTTGCACTCTCGTTATACATCGGCATGAAGAGTTTCACTTTACTGTACATAGTAAGTCAACAGTGGACAAAAGTAGATTCTCAACTTTAACTGATGTTAAACATACACGTGCACAACTGAGCTTGCATTACCTAATGTCTTGCATGTTGTTGCCACAGCAACCTAGAGTATATGTTGTGGTTTCCATAGTTTGGTAATTGCCGAGTCCCCATTCTACCTACACGTTTTGGTGTTTCAGCAGACGTATACAGTAGAATACTGCTCTTGCTGTACTGTGTGTTGGAATCCTTGACACTGTTCTCAGCGCTATTGGCCAAGAGCATGAGGTGCTGCTTCGTGACAAACTGAAGGAGAGGAACCTTTCCTTTCTAGGTAAGCCATCTCTTGACCTTCTCATCTTTTATCTTTTTTTAAGTCGGTTTGATCATGGTGGTGCAGCCTTTTTGTAAGCTTAGTAAAGGAAAACCTGGGCATGACTGATGCTGAGGATGTTATCTCCTATTGATTTGAACTAGGAGCTGTTATCAAATATCCTTGAATGTTTATCCACCGGCCTACAATGAATATTTAAAGAATAAAAGCTTCGAAGGTAGCTCTTAAGGTTTCATTAGTTGCAGTATTCTGTTCTCTCAGGTTACTGCTGAGTATTTTCTTTTTCTAAAATGGATGAAATTGGCTTGTTTCTTTTTACATGAACATGAGTATAATGGTAGTGCCATTAAGGGGATCCCTGACTGCATCTTGGTAACCAATTACATTTGTGTAAAAATAGGTCATTTTCTTACTATCTTAGTTTTCTAACACTATAGTCTTATTCCAACATTATTAAATCAAGGTAGTGTGTCCAGGTGTGAAATTGTCAAACAGAATTTTAACCCCCCCCTCTTCATCCCCATCCCCTAGGTCAGATGGGTGATGAAGAATAAAAGTAATTCCCTCTGTCATTAAAACCATATCATTTACTTGGACCTGCAGTGCTGACCTTTCTTCAGGGCTATACAGAGGACTGTTCTAAAACTGTCAGAGTTCAGGGGGCATGAGGGCCACAGAGGCACCCTCACCCCATCTGATAAATGGATTGGAAATAAGCTACCCAACAACAGGGATGGCCCATTAATTTTAATCAAAGGTGATCAGAGCCACAAGACAGTGTCAACAGCCCAGTAGGAGTGAGTGGAGGACACCACCCAGGATGTCCCTCTGCAGGCCTCTGGCAGCCTCGCTGACCTCGCTCAGCTCTCTTTCTCCATCCTTGGCTGATGCCACCTCCTCACCACCATCACACCGCCACCCTCCATTTCTCCTCAATTCCCTTCCATGCCTCATTAGTTGAGCTTGGCTGGAGACAAAGAGGCAGACTCTTTCAAACTGAATGACCTGGTCAGCCTGAGATTTAATGGAGAAATCAGGTGTTATAGGGATAACGGCCGAAGCGCACCAGAAGTCAAGGACAATGACTGCAGCCTTCGCAGGCAGGGGTCAGGCTTACATAGGCTATAATGCCAACCTTGTCCTCTTGCTGTATATTTTATAAAGCACTGCCAAACTGCAAATGGCAGTGCAGCTCTGTAACTGGGCTTTACAGGTTTTTGTGCGGTGACAGCAAATGTGTGGTAGATGTAATGGATTTACTGTACTTGTGCTTATCTCCTGTTATTTTGTCTGTTTTGCTAGCACTGAGGGTTTTTGTTAAAAGCACCTTGGTGAAAGCAGTTTTCTCGGTAACCTATGACTCGTGAGCATAGTATAGAATGGTTACCTAAAATAACTTCAGAATGAGAATTATTTCAGTATAACAGTCAGATGTTAAGATTCTGTTCTTCATCTCCTGTAGATGAAAACCAGCTGAGAGCTATGGGCTATGACAAAACACCTGATATCATCCTGGAGGTCCCCGTTGGTTAGTATTTTTATAATAAATGTCAGTGTTTATCTGAAATAACAGACTGCTAACTTTAGGTGACTTTTTGTCAGAAAGGTGTATGCACTTGTCAAAATGTTGTCATTTTAATGGCAGACCTCTTTTGATTTTTGTGAATGACAGGGGAAACAAATTATGAAAATGTCACTTGTCCCTTCTAGATCTTGTTTGTTTTGCCTTCTTGATGTCAATTTTTCTGAGTGTTGCTGTGTGGTTTTTTTTTTTATGAAAAGCTGTGGAGGGACACATTGTACACTGGATTGAGAGCAAAGCCTCATTTGGAGACGACCACAGCCATCGCACCTATCTCAATGAACAGTTCTGGAGCTACTGGAACAGGCAAGTCTTCTGTCCACGTTCTCATCCCGTTGTGTTGTTTGTCTTCTGTTTCATGTGCTTTATCTGAATAGAGTGTATAATGCAGCAGCTACTATTTTCCCAGTCTGTGTATAGTTTATAACGTCTCCTTTTTGACCACAGCCCACAATCAGCTTTTCTCAGTATTATTAAGGCAACTCATATCTCTGTCTAACAACACTGACCCCTTCCTCCCTGGGATAGACCACACTAACCCCAGACTTCCTTATGGTACATCTGTACATCATGCTACTTCCACATCCCCACCTGTCAACCTGTCACTGCAGTGCTCAGTGGCTCTAAGCTTGATTGTTTTCTAGAGTAATACACTATTTATTTGTTTGTTTTTATTTTTGGAACGGAAAGTTGGGTAATGGGTGATTAATCTATTGTATCTGTTGTCATGAGAACTCTGGACAAAAACAGGCCCTGGTGGCTCTCGTCCTCGTCCTGGGGGAACAGAAGTGTGCATTTCAGTGCTAGAATAAAATTAACAACATACAGATTTTACTTTTCCCATTGTCTCTTGTGTAAAGAATTTTATCTAGATTATTTTTACACAGAGAACACCAACTTCATTTATTTTGTGTTCACACTGTGAAAGCACAAGGTTATACCCCTTTAAAGCCCCTTTCAAGAATCTTAACCATTAATCTGACGGTATCTTAACACATTGTCTGAATGAGAACCCTGATCACTGTCCTGTAAAAGTTATGTTGACAATAACCTAGTAACAGTTACGTATCATGTTTAACATGGCACAAGTCTGAAGTGCATGCAGTCACATTAACAGATAGGCATGCCCAAGATTACGATGTACTTACATAGGACATTGTTACATCTTGTGGGCTTACCAATCATGACAGTAGGTGTCTGTGCATGTCTCTTGTGCATCTTTTTGAGTTGCTGAGCTCACTAAAGACACAGCTGTTTTGGAGAATGTCCTAAACAGCAATAACATGAGGGAAAAAAAAAATTCTCCTCAAACATGTTTGTCCACCGTGTTGTCATAAAACTGGCCTCATACATTATACGTAACCTTATGTGCTGTGTACCGTGGCTCTCTATGTCATGACTGTGGGTATGTCTGAATGAAGCCATGAGGAACATTAATGTAAACATGATGTATGTCTGAATGACAGGAAGCCATTGATGAAAACAGCATTATTACTTGTCCCATGTCTAAAAGGGGCTTTATATAGTCATTTACTGCTGGTTCATAGTTTCTTTCCTTATCAAATGCTAGCAAAACTAACTTGCTGTTGTACAAAGTGTCATCAGCCTATTATCCAAATCGTTTAGCACAATACTCAGTGTTACACTGGCTAAATTTCAAACTGAAGTAATAAGGTACACAACGTTTCTGTTGTGGTACACACAAGAGTAGTGGCCGATCACACATGGTCTTTACATCCCTGCCTCCTTTATCACAAGGTTCCAGTCGCCAAGTTGAAAAGTCGCCCACACTGCCTCCATTCGCCTCGCTACTTCCCCCATCCCCCAGCCGTGACGGCCAGCTGACATGTTGTGACATAGTGCTGGAGTGCTGTGAGGTTCCAAATCCCAGGCACAGCTAGACTTTCTCCTTCTCTTTGTCTTTGTTTTTGTTTGCTTGGTGCATGTACAGTACCGGATCAGATTCCTGGATCTGTCAAGAGCACAACAGAATGAGAAGCTGTTTATCGAATGAATTTTCATGTATTTTTTATGCATTGTTTCCCAACCTGAAATAATTCATCTGTTGTCTGCCTATCAGAGATAAGATAGTGAAAGAGTTATTTATAGCAGATTTTTCCTGTAGATAACCTATTTTCCTTTCAAAACAAGTCATTATATTTATTCTCTTATAATTTTAGCCTTGGTCGTCACAACCTGACCCAGAGCAAGAAACAAAAAATGGAGTCAGACAAAAATAAAGGTTAAAAAAATCGAATTTATCATACTTAAACTAAAATCAAATTAGTGTGTAGTGCATGCCAATAATCTCAAAACCAGGGGGCTTGTAAGGAAGATGAGAGAGAGAGAGAGAGAGAGAGAGAGAGGGGTTAGAAACTAAAGCTACTTAAATAGACTTATTCATTTGGTCATGAATAAAATGAAAGGAAATAAATATCATCATACCCAGGAGTTCTAGAGACTATTGTGCATCCTATAGATAATGTAAAATTTTTAAGTGGCATTTTCTTCAAAGGCAGTTCCAAAATATGTTAAGATGTGCCAATTATTAAAATAATAATAATAATAATATTATTAAGAAATGGGGAATTCTCGTTCCATGTTGCCCCTGCCAACTAACCTACTGATTTGACTCAGTAGTTGCAGCAGAACATTCATTTGATTTTCAAGGGAAGATGACTCATCCAATATCATTGAGTAGGTCATAATCAATGGTGTGTTTTATTTTGTCAGGGTTACATAGTTTTATTTGTAAATGGCCTGCTTCCAGAAGAAAACCTATTATTGTCATCAGGAACTAAAAGTCACTGAGGGGTGAATTTTAAAAGAGCTAGTCTTTGATGGTTATGATTTTTTGTTAGATCTCATTAAATGCTTCTAAGAAAATTGATGAATAAAATAAAAAAAACTTTGTTTAAGCTCCATACCATTCCTAGAGAGCGGTTAATAAGAAAGTACTTAAATGATTGCTGTCTCAGTCAGTCAAACTTAAAATGATGTGAAGAGAGCTCATTTGATTAAAACCACAGGCATAATATAGAGATCAGATGTCTACAAAAATATTTCGTTGTAAAACTCGGTGTCCTTTCTTGGTTTAGATTTAAGAAAATCTGTTTTTAATCTTCGTCTTTGGTACTCATGGCATTAGTTTACGGTAGGTCAAAACAGAATACTAACAGCTTGATTGGACGGTTAAGGTTAGTGTCAGCCTTACATGTTTGCCCACGGGTGTCTTTCATTGATATTCACTGGGTCGGGCATGTCCGGGTGTATTAAGGAACTGACAAAGTAGATCCTATAATGTCAGCCAGCAGCCTGGTCAGATAAACAGTGTTGTGTCAAAAAAAGAAAAAATGCCATTCCCTTCAGACCCTACCTTTTCCAGCATGCTTGTAATTTTTAATTGACATTTACTGCTGACATTTCCAAAATTGCCTCATCTTTCTCTTATTGTTAGACCTTACGTGTTATCGCCTGAAGTGTGTGCATACATGTCGTGTTTTTGTGTGTTTCTAAAGTGAAGACCCCAAAGTGAATTTGGGGTCAGTGCTTTGTTGCCACAAAAACGTAAACCATTGGAGAAATGGGGGACAAAGAGAGTGATGGGGTGACATCAGCCTGCTTTCACTTCTAATTAGTTGTTTTCAACTGATGAGATGGGTCCTGAAAGGCTGATGTTTAGGATGTTTGTCCATTTCTCAAACTCATATTTCAGTGGTTGACACTAAAGCTTTCAGTTTTCTTTTTGACTGCCCTTGGAATCGCAGAGCGCTATTTGTAATTATTTCATTGCCCCTGACTGACATTTCCAGTGATTTGCTTATTTTTCATGAATTCCCTCTTTGCTTTAACTGAGCTGCTTCACCCATTTCTTGCATTAATTGTTCTTGCTTTGCCCTCGAGCACCTCAGAGTGAGCTATGGGGACATGTTTTTGTAGACGGGGAAAAAAACATAACTAATTTTCCTCCAAAGCCCTCACCAACTGCATTTATCATCCAAACAATAGTCTTGCCAACACACTAACCCCATAATGAACCCCTCTTCAGTGGAGTGAGGGGTAATGACGCTTCACCTACAGTGCACCCAAGAAAAAAAGAGAAAAGGGGAAAAAACGGAGAGAAAAACGGTCTTCTACAGAATCAAATGGCATGTTCAGGCCCAGTGCCTGGATGAGATGGTGAAGCAGCAGCAGCTATTGGTGTCTTCCAGCCATCAATCTTAGCTGGTGGCGTTCCAGAGCCAGTGAGCCCTCTGCTCTGACGGATGTTCAGATAATTGAGTTATCCATCTCGCCCAACTATCAGAGTTGCATAAAAATTATTCACCTGCTGGTGAATATTAAACACATAATGAGCCTCTTGTGTGTTTTAGGATATGTGGGTAAGGTTAAACACAGCATGTAATGAAATATGGACCCTTGTGTGGTGCCACTTTAACTGTCCCTTCTTGATCATGCTGTACTTCAATCAATTATGGTTGGCAAGGTTCTTCCCATAATTCTCCTAGCAGCAGTTTCACTTTGTGAATGTGCTTTGCAGTTGTAATGTTTTAACTGATCTACAGATCCACCTATTTATCCACCCATCAAGAATTACAACCTCTCTGGTGTCTTTTGTCCTCCATTCCTTTACAAGGGAATGCACAACAAAACCAACAACTACATATTAAGCAGCTAAACCTCTTAGACATCTCTACATTATCATGGTCCAAATTTGCAGTAAACAATGACAAACACCCAAATCTCTATTTCTGTAATCCATCAAATTGATTCAAGTGCACAAATATTATGAAAGCCAGTATATGACTGTCATTATCTGAAAAGATTCTTGATAAAGTGTATATTAAGCTAAATTAATCAGACAAATATAAAACCAGAACTTTAGCTGGCTACATAGGTTTCTCTTAAACAGATATATTGCTTGTCTTTTTATATACCGTTTGTCTAGTCTTTGCTTGTTTTATTTTCTGACATCTCTGCTCTGAGAAAGTAATTTATCAAGGTATTAATTTGTCAGATTATGAGGGCTCTTTGTGGCCCTTAAATGCCATCCATGCAATATTGTTAAAGAATCAATAGAGTAAATCAGAATATACTGTTTACAAAATAGCTTTTCAGCAACAAAGCTACTTTGCACTGTAGTATAACAAATTAAATGGATCAATGTAGAGTCAGATAAGTATATTCAGGTTCCTTTCTCTTCACCATTCCCAATTTTCCTTCCCTGCTTTCCCCTAACCCAACAAACACAATGGACAACCTGTGCAGAAATGAACATGAATGCCAGCACGCCCCCTCCCAGAGTAAATTAGCTGTGATATTCGTAAACTGCAAATGTGTCAGAGTTGAAAATGTTAGCACTTTTAATGGAGACTTGAAAAGGTTAGATCTGATAAAAAGCTGTCAG
Organism: Monopterus albus; assembly: GCF_001952655.1. NCBI lineage: Eukaryota > Metazoa > Chordata > Actinopteri > Synbranchiformes > Synbranchidae > Monopterus > Monopterus albus. The sequence goes on along the minus strand of NW_018128021.1, from coordinate 336,460 downwards.
CTATCCACGTAAAATGATTAATAGCAATATAATGGGACAGTATGCCTCATTTCTCCCTCACATGAAATGGGGGTTAAGACTTTTAGGTTTGCCATTATACATCATCTGGCTTGACCACTTTGAAATTTGTTGAGACTTGAATACACACATATTCTTTATGTCTCATCTGGCTCTTTTGTTTGGGTCATTTTGAAAGTCATGCCCTGTTGTAATATAGATAATTTATGTCCTCCCATAATTACCCGCAGAAGATGCTCCTGCTACAAAAGCACAAATCACTCTCCATTCAAATTTGTTTTGCGCAAATGAGATTAGTGCAGGTCCTTTGTTGTAACACTTTTTTTGCTGCACAAAATGGAAACAAAGCTACAATTAATAAGGAAGTCATAATTCTGAAGACTGACTCTGACCAGACTATTCCTACAACATCACTAATCTTCTAGCTGACACACTGGCTAATGACAAGACAGAAATCTGATTTATGTGATGTTTTATATTAGTTGACACAGCTGCAATTAGACACGTTGAGTTCTTTGTGAACTTTTTCCAGTTATATCTGGAATTGTATGATGTAGATTTTACAGCTGAAATTGCATGGTAATTCTGTGGTATCAGAACCGTCAATCTATTTATGACAGTAAATTAATTTTTTGATTCAAGTTATTGTACATTGTCGTTACTTCTTAATGGACATGCCCATCATTTTTTGTTGAACTTTCCTAAGAAGTGATGGCAGGAATACATAATTAGGAGCGTGTAATGATATAATATGTTGTAGATAACACTTCTTGAATTCATCTGATTATGCCTAGATCCTTAGATATGCAGATTTCTGTATGACTAGTTAAATAGAAACAAAAGTATTTGGTCATACGAAGAAACACTTGCATGTACATATAGAGTGTATATGTTTGTTTGTTTGCAAATAGTCAGGCATGTGGGCCCATTTATTGCAGTTGTAGCATAAGAGTAATGTAAGCAGAAACAGCAGGGCCATCACAGAGCCAGAGCAGATAGGGGCTGTCACCTGAGAGAGGGTGCCCACAGGCCGTGGCTGCTGCTGATCCAATGAGGCTGGACATTACAGGGCTGTCCCCGAGGACAGGTCCTGGTGCTTCTGGGGTGACAGTGTGACACCTCACAGACTTGTGCCCTGCCATATCTTACATCATCTTCCTGTCACAGATGTGCACAACAAAGAGGGTAAAAAAAATTGCAATAGTGGTGTTAAAAAAAACTATTTACTATTATTATACTGATACAATGTATGAAGTGATAGGTATATAAATACTGTAGCTGCTCCTCTGCATATAGCAGGTGTGGTTTCTTGCTGCATATTAGCTTTTTTGTTGTAATGTTGACAAGGTTAATTCCTGGGGTTACAATATACAGTAGGTTATAGAGTTTTATGAACATAATGTGTGTAAAATTTTGGACAGAGCCTAATTTTCTCTGTTTTTGAAAGCACAAATATCACTTTTCCTTGTAATGCATAGATGCTTCTGACATAGCCTTCCTCCTATTTATAATTACGGACACCACATGCCGTGCAGGAACGTGGCCTTCTTTATTGTTTCCTTTGTCATCACATCCTCTAGTAGAATATTCCATAGCTAGAAAAATAGCTATACACAATGGTGGCTCCTTTAGGGCTTTGCAAGTGTTTGTTTTAGGGCACATCAGCACACAGAAGTGCAATACTGGCCCCTAAAGCACAAGCAACATGGAATATTAATGGAAAATGACAAGTTGGCTCAGATGCTTCAAGGATTTCATGCTTTTAAGGGTGCACATTTGGGGGCATTGTTTAAGGTGTCTGGGGTGTAATCCGCACACTCAGGTCTCCAGCAGCCTCAGGATATAGCGCTGGTTAAGCCTCCATATCTCCTCTTTATTTTTGTGGGGTTGTATGTGTGCATTATCCAAATTTGTCATTTACCATTGAGTGTAAGAGTGGCTTTGACACGGCCGCTGTGTGTACAAACGAGGAGTGGGACAGAAAGCGGCACCCCAGCGATATGTATCCCTCCTCTTGTCTTTTTGCTTGCCTGTGACACTGTGAGATGGAGAAGAAAGCCTCAAGTAAAATGAGGTGAAAGCACATCTACTCCATGAATTCCTGTTTTGCTATGGAACTTTTAAAAGATGAACATACATTTTTTTTTTTGTCAGCTTTCATGATGCATGTCATCAGACTTGCGGAGACACATTTATTTCCCCTCATTTTCTGTCTCGCCTTTTCCCCCTCCTTTTTTCCTCTACAGTGGCCTTCTGGGTTTCATACCAGGGAAGAAGTCGACAGCATAGTGAGCAGGGCTTAGAAAAGCTTTATGCAAAACTCAGTCTAATAGGAGAATTTTGATAGCAGCAACACTCAGTGTGATGTTAAACTTGCAGTATTGGTTTCTTGACACAGAGAGAGCCTGGAGGCAGCATGCTGGCCCAGTGATTAGCGCTGTCGCCTCACAGCAAGAAGGTTCCGGGTTGCATGTTCACCCAGTGCCTGCCTGGGTTCTCTCTGGGTGCTCCAGCTTCCTCCCATAGTCCAAAGACATGCAGCTTAGGTTGACTGGGGACGCTAAATTGCCCGCAGGAGTGTGTGAGGTTCTCTCTCTGTAAGTGTCATACCTGTGACAGACTGGCGAGCTGTCCAGGGTGGACCTACCTTCTCGCCCACTATCAGCTGGGATTGGCTCCAGCCCCCCGTGTCCCTAGTTAGGATAAGTGGTATAGATAATGGATGGAGAGAGAGCTTGGAAAGATAGATTTTGCACACGATATGATGCTTGCTGTGCATCACACTAAGGCCTATATGCACACTTATTACTGTCAGAGATCTTACCATTCTGTAGAAAGTTGCAGCAATATCACGGGAAATAACATAATTATAATGTTTATCATACAAAGGTTGTGCTAACTATTTTTCTGAATTGAGCATAGTTAAATGTAATTTAAGAGAATTTGACTCATTCAGGTGATTCCTCCAGCATCTTCCCAAGGCCTAATGAGAGCACTGGACCAAGAGTCTTGGGGTCTGTCACGAGAAACAAATGAGACAAAGGAAAGTACAGGAAAAAAAAACAAAACATTTTTAACTTTCCAGATTTCCAGTTTGAATGGAACCAGTCTGGTCATTTGTTTTTCTACTCTATCATTTAACACGGTCCTGGCATGTGTTTCTCCATGATTCACGTGGATAGAAGAGGCATGCATTTAGTTCTGGATGTGTGACTTTATGACATGCCACATGTTTAACAGCTTTTTGGCGAGGATTATAATTTCCTTGAATTTTTTTTTTTTTCTCAGATTTTTTTTTTCATTTTTTATTTTCTTTGGTTGACTTGTCTCATTGCAAGCATCATCACATGTATGGCATAAGGATTAATAGAATTGTTAAAGAGCTACTCTGGGGGTCTTTAAGATGCTACAAATAAATGGATTATGGTAAGCACTTTATCTTAGCTTGAATTTATATGTTGGTCAGCAGTGTCTTGTGTATTTCTAGGCACAAAAACAGTAAACACTTTTTCTATTTCAGACCAAAAATAAATTGAATATTTTTACCAAATGACAGCCAAGGAAACAATGCTTCATATTTCTGCCTTTGTGTTTAAAGAGCAGCTCTGTGTGTACCAGATAATGTGCTGGTACTCATGGTCTGCGGAGGCCCATCCATCTCTGTGTAAAGCTGGTTGCTTGTGATAAGTGGTTCCTTATAGATAACCTAGACAGTAGGCTTCTTTTTATAGGCCCTCTGTCCCTCACATAACCTTGGTTCTTTTTTTTTATGACCTATGCTTATTTTCCTTCTTGCCATTGATTTTTTACCTTGTTCTTTAGATTTTTGTGTGTTTGCATCCTTTCTCGGTCTTGTAATTCCTAACAAGTAATGAATGGAAGTCCATAAAATGATGATAACCTGGAACAAATCTATTACTAGCAGAAATGTAATCCTATATAAAAGATAGTCAAACACAAATAGACTGCATGTGCCTACATTTGCATTTGTGGTGGCTCAGCTTAACCTCTTTGTGTATTGACCCCAGAAATTTTCTGATTAAAAACATTTTATAGTATAGATGCACTGATCTAGAGATCAGAAAAGCCTGGTTTTTAGTGTGATTGGCCTTGACCAGTGACCGGCCAATCACCAGTGGCACGCATTGTTTAAAATTTTACTTATAGAAAGTTTTTTTTGTTTGTTTTTTTTTTTTACTTTTTTTTTAACCATATTCTCCCAAAATAATGTTAATATATGGTTTGTTCTGGTATATAAGACCTTTTACAGTATCAAGTTTTTACCTCATGGCAGTCATTTTGATTGATGTACCATAAGAATTTTTTTTTATTTTTACCTTCATCTGGTATTTTTTTAAATACCAGATGAAGAGGTATTAGTTTTTGTGAACTTTGTTTTAGATTTCAGCATTAATGTGCTTCATTGTTTTGCTGCCAGAATCACTGAAAAAGATACAAGTAAGTCTGAGTCTTTCCTCATGGGCCTGGCATTTGTTAAAGAGATTCATCAGAGCCTTCTTTCCCCATCTTTGTTCTTAGGCAGCCCGCTCCTCTCTCTGGTTTGAGTTTCACATCTCTCTGCGGTATGATTGCCTGATAACTTAAACATCTCTGCCTGCCCGTCCTTTAGTGGGAGTGTGTAATCAAAGACACATGAGGAGTTGTGTCCATGTGTTGCCCTTTTGATTTTGCCCAACAAATTTGGGGGCTAATGTGCAATATCTATCAGGTCAGCAGATTTGTCCCTGCAAGCTCTGTCAGGTCAATAATTGATCAGAAGAAAATGCATTTTTTCTGAATTCTGTTAAAACTTCCTAGAATTAATGTGTGCTCAGTATGACTGCTAATATGTTTTTCCCCTTTCTTAGTTTAATAATCCTGCTGATTTTGATCTATTATGTATTTTTAGTGAACACTGTAAACCAAACTTTTGTGACAGGAGCTTAAAGAGTTAACAGGGTAACGATATGATCCACATTCCAGCTCTGCCTGCTGTCGATGTAATGTTTCATCGTGGTTGGGAAGTTGAAACGGATGATATTCAATCCTTTGCCTTTGGACTGATGCAAGATAACCGAGTTGTGCATTTTTTGAACAAGTGAAATAAAAACTCTGTGCAGCAAAGTTCTGGGATTTGAGTTGCTCCTTTTGAATGGCCACCACGAAGATGTCAGAGTAATATATTTGTCATTTTGAGCAATGTCTCTTATCAGCTGGCACAATCGCACCATGAATCTTCCTCTATGTTAAATCCAGAATCTGTCTCTTCAATGTCCCTTCCATTCTGTGTTTTAAATGACCACTCGTATTTTTTGCAATGGGTCTCTGTGTCATGGAGGTTACAAGTGAAAGGGCAGAATAGAGCTGTCTGGCAAAAGACCTCTGATAGAAAGTGCCACTGCAGCTAAGCCTGGGCTGGCTTACTGTCCAGCCTAGCACTTCACATTCTCTTCTCCTCTGACAAGAACGGTTGTGAACACTATTAACTTTACACAGAGTTTTGGCCTGATCATTTCAGATATTCTTTGCTTATCTTCGGCTTGTTTTGTCAGGACCGCATACTGACAAAAACTGTGTCAGACACATTTACATTTTGTTTTAAAGTTTGCTGACTTTTTGTAACCCCCTTATTTTTTTTTTAAGCTTGGTCTCAGCACTGATTACTTTAGATTATACTCACCATTGAACTACAGACTACACTTTTCCTAATTTGGTGATGAGGGGGTTTAACAGTTTGAGGAACTCTTAGCCCAGAGCTGCTGACAGTCCTCAGCCCCCTGAGTCCCTGCTAAGGATGGAGCTTGTGGTTAGAGAAAAGACTACTGGCTCTGGTTTAAATATTCCTTGTGGTTTGAATTAGAAAGGGAATAAATTCTCTGAATAATGATCGCAAAACATTTAGCTTCAGCTGCCCGGGTGAAACAAAACACTCTCGAGTGAAACTTTGAACTACTCCTTTTTTCTCCCCCAGCCATTTTGTTTTCAAATTGTTGCACTGAGTTCATGGGAAACTCACTCCAAGGTTACCTGTGTCCCTGCAAAGCAATGGAAAAAAAGGATTACAGCCATAAGAATGTTTTTGCAGCTAGCTGAAATATTACTAACCTTGTCAAATGGCATTTTAAATGAGAAAGCAAGCATATTTTAATCAGGGTTTTAAAGGCAGGGCTTTGCAAATAGCGAGGAGAAAGGGGTCAGCTAATTGTAACATTTGATGTCATGTTTGGTCTCTCTCTCCATTTTGATGTGACTGCCTGGGAGCATGCTCGCTCTCGCTGTGTTCCTTGTGTCTCTTTCTATGTCTCACACATGCTTTATCTCACACACACACAGTCAACTGAAAAAACTACTGAAAGGTTTTGAATTACTCAGTACTTGTAATCTTCATAAAGTGCTGAAATTTAAGCATCTTATTCATCATGTTTTCGAATCAATGTGTGCGTGCATGTGAGCAGCTTAAGAGTAGGGTATGTCAGTCTTCAGTCTCTTAGTCTCCTTGTTAAAATATGAACCCCACTTGGACCAGAACTGTGCAAATCTCTCCCACCGTCCTAGAACTTGTTAGTCTTAGAAACACACAGTCCCAAATCTCTTTGGTTGTCGTAATTTCTGTTTTAACAGCAGCAGAAGGGGAGGGGGTAAAGTGGATATACATTGTAAATTGTGTTTGACAAGGTGGGTTTAGTGGTTTTGTCGTGGCTTGTCTTTAGTTATTACTCATACTTCCTCCTGTCATAGATAAGGTCTGCTGGTGAACATACCAAGGTGAGCGCTGGCACTGGGCCCTTATCACCAGCATTGATTTAGGGCAAAACCCAGTGACAGAGGTCATTGTGCAGTAAAGCTATCCATCATTCAGGTTTGAAGGAGGGTTGAACTGGTGGGAGGCGCAATGTGGACGGTGTATTGGGAAGCTCTGGGTTATTCTGTGTGTTCTGAGATAACAAGAATGTAGCATTTTAAGACTGATAACATACTGACTCATACTTAAAAATGATGTTGAGATATAATTTTAAATGAAGGTAACGGTGTAAACCCAATTTAACCCTGTAGTTTATGGAATTCACAAAGTATTTGTCTTGAATTTAAAGCTTTGATGTGCCAATGAAAATATAGCCTTTATTATTTTTTTCTCAGTAGCTGATTGTTTGTATTTCCACAGTTTATCTTGCTACTTAGAGTAATTCTCTGTGTCCTAGATGTGAGTTTAAGATGCTCACATTTTCCCCGATTTGAATTTCAAGGCAGTTCTGAGCCTGTGGTAAATAAATTTACAATCATAAACACAGGAGATGAGTGTTTTCTCCTATTCCAGGGGTGTTTTTTCAGATGTCTGAAGATGGGTATTTATTGCCGTTAATGTTGTTCATGGCCTTGGTGTGCTAGACTTTTGGCTTAAATGTTCTATTTATCCTGGCATCAAATTGGGGAATACATACTTTCAAATATGCTATGGGTCATATTTTTTATTTGTCATGAAGATAATTTATTGCCTGTTTTTCACTAACCTCTGCAAAAGTTGGAAGCTATAAGAGATTCTCCTGGAGTGACTACACATATACAGTATGTCTGTAAACTGGCTGTGCTGAGTCCTGAGGGTAAAGCTAAAGCTAGAATCGCTTTAGTTATGCTAAAATAGCTAGCAAGGATGGTGGTGCTGCTCATTACAACCTTCCAAAGGATAACTTAAGTAGTTAATTACACTTCAGTCTGTAATCAAACACGTCAGGTTGTCTGATAACCTGGATTTGTATGATGGATTTTAGCTAAATACAGGGGCAGCTTAAACATTTTATGGCTCTCTCCTCAAATTAAAGTTTTTTTTTTCTTTTCATTTTACTGTAATCCCCTCTAAAAGGTGTCATATCCCATTACACGAATTTGGATATGGTAAATTAACGAAGCGAGTTCTTACCCTCTGAATATGTTGACTTCTTTGTGCTGTGTGCAGAGGGTTAGCTTGCTGGGGGTTGGGGGTGTCTTTAACTCTAAAAAGTTGTCTTGAATTTTCTATCTTCTGAAGATGATGTGTTTTTGCAATTCAAATATTTGCTCATTCTCTTCTCCATTGCAAAGCTCCCTTTGAAGCGGAAGAGTTCTATCAGGCCCAATGACAGTGTGAGTGTGCAGCGTGACAGAGCAAGAGGCAGCACTGGACTATTTCTAACTGCATATTTAAATAGCAAGGAAGTCCAAAATCAAAAATGTATGCAAATGACAGCATGTTTTGCATGCTGATATTTTTATGATGTGCTGCTTGCATATTCAGGTGGTGTAGCTTCAGCAGCATTAATCAGAATTACTTCATGGCTTCACCACAACCTTGATCTTCTTTTAAAACAAACATTTCAGGGGGTGGAAGGCCTGCAATTTGGCAGGTTTACTTTTCATGAAAGCGTTTCTTAATGTTTTTATGGACTGTTTTGAGCGGAAAGACATACTGAAGGCCTTGGGCTTCACAGGGAAGTATGTAACCCTGAAGATATTGCAAATTATTGAAGACCTACAGTAACTACCTGATCTCCTTTACATTCATTACACCTGTATTCCTTCTTAATGTTATGTGAGAAGCTTCTCTTCACTTAATTGAAGTTTGTGATGTATTCATTATATTGAGCATTAGCACCATGAGGCTTTATGTGGGTGCTTTCAGAAAGCTGTTGATGCAACGAGCATCATATCAAGACAGAGCTCCTGAAACAGGCCTGTGGCCTGTCTGCACTCCTTAAAGTATAGAAAATACAGTATAAAATAATTAATTGAATTGTCATCTGTATGAGCAGCCCTTGCTCTCTGCACCCTATAATTCCAACCTCTTTCTCCCCCTTCCCCTCACCACATTTTTTTCCTTCTTTTTTTTTTCTAAACAGCAATTAATCTCATTTTTAGTCCAATTTCCAGCCCTCTGCTGGAGTCAGAGCGAGTCCTCTGTTTTGTTCCTATTTGGCTTGGTTCCTCTGCATAGTCATTAAGGGCCCAATTAATGTCACCCTTTAGCTGAAGAGTGCTCATTTTTATTGGGGAGCTGACAGTCACCGCCATGAGTGCCGCAGTGTAATATGCATTAATTGCCCCGTAACACTGGTAATTACCAGTTCTTCAAGCCTCTCAGTAAACTGTCATGCCCAGACACGACTGCTTTGAAATAGATTACTCATTAGGGGGACCTGCCCTGTTTTCCAGTGGGTGCTTACTGGGTTGGCATAAAGACGAAAAAAATCTGGTGCTTGAACAAATAGTTGCCAAGAGCAATTTCCTATTACAACTTTCCTGGTGACGGCTTTTCTTTCTCTTTCTTTCTTTCTTTCTTTCTATCTTTCTTCCTCCTTCTTTTTTTTCTTCAGATGGCTTTTCACTCGTCACTTGAGGTAAAGATCAGACGTAGAGTTATAGGTCCATCACAGATCTTGCTGATAGCAGTCGGTTTGTCTTCCAGTCCCAGTTTGACTCCTTGAATGAAAATGTGCTTTGGGATTTCACCATTCAGCATATTGCCTTAACTAAATTCTTCTTTTGATTGCATTTTGGTCTTTTTTTTCCTTTACACACCATTGCCCTGAATGCCCAGAGTTTACTGTACAAGTACTACATTGAAGGTGTCAGTAGTGCTGCTTGATGTGACATTTCAGGGCCTAGTGTTTTTATAATAGTATCAAGGCAGTGTTAATGTAACGCTCTTGTTCAAATATTGATGCTAAATTTGCTTGGCTCCTGTGTTTGCAAACTGTGGAATCGCTGTTTAAAACATTAGCTTGTGCTTCACAGTTCCTGAAACGTGTCCTGCGTATCTGGAAAAAAAGAAATTGATAGTGAATGCAAACAGATGAATTTAAAGAAACGGTTAGAGGACAAAAGCTGAGGATGTAGTGTGGGTGTCACCGTTGCTTTGCGATAAGATATTATAAAAGAGAGACCAAATCAAACAATGTTAGCTATTGCACATTTTCTGCACAAAAAGGTGTTGGCCTATTTAGTCATGCTAGAAACAATATTTAGATTTCACCACAGCTTTGTAAATACTCTGTGTGCACTGAGCTGATTCCTCTCTGGTCCCTGTTGTTTCCTTCTTTCTGTTTTCTTTTTTTCCAAAAACATTTTTGTGTCATTACCCATTTACCCCAGCATGGAAAAGAACAGTTTGTGAAGACCAGGACAAACCTCTGACACTCACACAGATAGAAAACACACAGAGCTTCACAAAGGTGCTGCCTTTGTTTTAACTTCCTTATAGCACCTGCTTCAGGCAATCTGCTCCCACTCGTCTCAAATGAATTTTGTCACGGCCTTTCAGATTCTCAGCCAGCGACGCGCTAATGAAAGGAGATGGTACAATTTGAACTGACCAGGTAGCAGCCAGCAGTGCACAGCTAAAAGCAAGGGATTGGGACACACCCCTCCTTGAAACAAAAGACAAGTCAACCATCCGCTGATATACCCATTACCCTTCTCATTAATACCCTGCAGATTTTGCTGTGAGTGTGTATGCCCGTGTGCACCTGTGCATGCGTTTATCTGTTTGTGTTGGTTGAGCACTTATCGAATTGTTTATGACAGGTCTAATTGGGCTAATTGAAGACATTAAGATTACCTGTCAGCTGTGTGTATCCAGACTCCCTGTCTGTCTGACAACTCCTGACAAGTGAGGGGCCCCGTAGCATCCGTCATGATGGAGCATTCCCAGGCTGAAATAGGGACAACAGGGGCCACTCTAATTTGATATGGACAGCCATAGCTGCACATATCAGCCTCCTTCTCTCTCTCTGTGTGTGTGTGTGTTAAGTATAAGTGAGAGTTGGGGGCTCTGTGCATGGCCAGGCTAATGCAGTCCCCTTTGGCAATGTGACAAAGTGATGAGGCAGTCTGAGAGGAAAAGCAAAAAGGGTCTTCAAGTCTTTAAGGACATGAGAGGGAAGGTGCTCAGGGTGACAGCCTTCACTGATTGAGTGACAAGAGAGGAGCGCTGACATCTATGTGTCTGTGTGGTTGTGGATGATCTCCCATACTGCTTTATCAGAGACACCCAAACTTTATACTTGGGGAGAGACCACCTGTAACTAATGGACCCACTTTGGTTGACCATCCTTTGCATATGTATGCATTCTGTCATTTATCACATATACAGAAGACCGTGTATAAGAAATATCATGCACATAATGTTTAAATATGTCTTACTTTGAACTGTATCAATGGAAATGTAGTTCAGTGAATGATTTTTTTTCCTTTGAATCATTAAGTTACAGATATTCATGGAACACATTTGAAGCAGAGCACAGGCCTATATCTTCTTAGGCTTAAGGAATGTGCCTTTGCATATCCATATCAATCCATCCCCCCTCCTTTCCCCCCCTAACGCTGCTCTCCTGTGTGGGCATTGTGTGGGCTTTGCAGTGTCATCACCATGACAGATAAACGCTGTCAGCCCAGGAGATCCCTCTGTTTGTTTGTTCTTCTCCAAAAGGGGTTGAACTGTCAAGTTGACAACTCATGAGACCCTTAGACTCTGCCCTACTGCCTCTCCCCGGTTTCTCTGTCTCTCCCCATGGCCCCCCTCCCTCCCATTCACCTTCATCCACAAACGAGTGAAAATCAATACCAGATTGCCTGAGGACCACTGTTTGGTGTGGGCCTCACCCCTAGATGTCCCCCACTCTGCTTCTTTCATTACATGTAGCCCAGTATTTAACTTCCATCCTGATCCCTCGCCTAATTAGTTTCGATAAGCTCTGAGCCTCTCTACCTTCCTCTCTCTCTCGTGCGGTCTCCTTCTCTCTTACACGCGCTCTTTCACACACACACACACACACACACACGAACACTGCAAACACACATGGCTATTTTGCTTTCCTGGCCTTTGAAGGGACACTCTGGGATGGTAATAATAAAAAGACAAATCCCAAAACGCACACAGAAGCCCTCAGCGATGCTTGAGCTAGGATTATTGTTTTGTTTATATTGCAAATTTTTTAAAACTACAATGAAATTAGATTTGCACCCCAGATCATCAGTGAAAACACTGGAGATATCCTGTGTTGTCCAAAGCTAATGGTGCTCTGTGGTGGGCTTGTTAGTGAGACTAGGCCCATGTTTGTGTTTTGTCATGAGGCCTCCTTGTCAGCTTGTTTCTCAGTTTAGTTGTCCAGTCACATAGTAGCCATTTATATGATATGAAAGATGCAAATTGGTAATTTCCTAATACTAAACTTGATCAATAGCTGAGTGGCACAAACACAGGTAATAGTTCCAGGGGTTTTGTGTGTTGGAGGTCTATGTCTCTTTGTGTATGTGTGTGTTTTTATGTACCACCCACATGTCCATTGCGCTGGCTGCCCCATTGACCACTGACAAGCTCCAACGACATGTTGGCCCCCCTGCTCTGCTCTCCTCCAGGGGTTAAAATTACCCTCAGGAATGTAAACAGACTGCCGAGTAAGCACACAGCTTTCTGTGAGCCCTTGCCTGTGTCCATATCCAAACTCGACCCCCAAACTGGGACGGTTCCATGTTGGACTCAGAGGCCAAGGTTGATGGCAAGGATGCCTTAACCTGGCATCGACTGGTTTGTCACAGCTGTTCTCTGTTCAAGTAACACCACAAATACAGTGTTTACGTGTCTAATGATGATAATCATATTGGTGGAATGCAAATGTTCTACGCAACAGCTGAAGAAGAATAACCATCATTTTACTTTTTCTCCTCAGGACTCCTTTCCCCTATCCAACAGAGAGATAGGCATTCACACCAGTTTATTAGGTGTAAGTGCTCTAGTCTAGCTGAAAAAGTTCACTGGGCCGGGCGCTGACATGTTGATTTAGTAGCGGTAACACGACTGCACTTCCAAAGGTGCTGACTTGGACAAAAGCCAGGCCTCTTTTTTTCCCATGGAGACATTAGAGGTCACACTCTAATTGTGGGGCAGGGTTCAACTCATGGATGCAGAGGCCAGGACACAACAACACCTGCTTTTTCATGCTTAACTTCTGATTTAGCCGTCACTGAAGTGGCGGTAGAATTTAACATATTAAACTTATTCCTGAACCTGACAAATGAATAAACCAGTGGATAGTATGTCCTTTTCAGAATGTAAATGCAAGTTGCTGTGAGGAGTGACATAAAAAATATACAGTGTGTATGTGTCGTGTTGCAAAAATGTCATTTGCAATTAAACGTATCCATAACATCTTTGTCTATTATAATAGATTTTTTTGTTTTGTTTTGTTTTTTTTTACATTTCTCAGAGAACTTTATTCTTGTTTTCTTTAATCACAACACAAAATAAGTTTAGAGGACAAAGGACATAACATAGAAGGTAAGACAAGCAGACATAGTGATTTTTACATTTAGTTAATGTGTGTGTGTAGCGTGGGTGTATTCAACTCTATGCAGTCTGTTTAATTTTATTTCTCTTTCTTTTTAATATATACTGAATAGCAAAGTAAATTAATAAATTCGGTAAAAATGGCAAAAATTACATATTTGTTGAAAATGGGAAAAAAAAAATTCATATTGTTTCTGCATTTAATCCATGGTGTACTTATAAAAAGTGCCCTGACCTTAATTGTCTTAATATACATTAATCAGTAAATGTTTGTGAAGTGACTTGGGACATCTTGTACAACTTGCTTGTGTAACATTGCCCCTTCCTGTTACACGGCGCATGTGGAGATGTTCTTATGTTTATTTCAGCATGGTAGACAAACAACCAAGTATCAGGCACACATCCTGTGACCTCACCTATAAACATGATATCATCACCCATACAAATACACATAACACTGTTCCTCTGCTGGACACATCAGGTTTGCAGGCGCCCGGTCAGACTGACAGTGCCCTAGCGAGGGCAGATAGGGTTACAGTGCAAACTGTTGTTGATTAGGACCCTGTCTGTAGTGAGGGATCATCCTAAATTGAAAACACATTAGCCATCAGGGTTAAGGGCAGGATTAGGACCAGGGCTCTGCAGCGTGAGAAGCAGCGGCAGACACAAAATGGTCGTCCCTCTGCCTGCCTTGACCGTCTTTCCCCAGAGGCACGTGGCAATTATCGGCCAGGGCTGCTGGGAGTTCACAATAACAGGTTAAAGGAGCTTGTATCCCCCTGACACTGTGGTCCTCTCTGTCTGCACAGCTTCCCAGCCCCCGGCCTGCTTGCCTGCCGCTATGGGGAGCTTCCTGTCTCCAAGCAGAACATACAGATATGGAGACTCATCAAAGGCCAAAGGGACTCTCTGGACAGGTCTCCAAATTAGCACTGTGACCAGTGTTTGGCTTTGGAGACTAATAAGCCTCATCTGAAAACAGTAAAAGCCTCTTCTGTTACTTTTACTCCCATATTAAATATAAAGAAGGCCAGCTTAATCCACTTAAAATCTCTTTATATTCAGACTCAAAGACACGATTATTCCTCTCTCATGATTTCAGTACAGTACTACAGTGCATGCATAGGAGACACCATCTGCAGCCATAATAGAGTTTAGTAATATCAGCATCAGTTGTTAATGAATACCCACTCAGTGTGTCATAATGAAATAATCAGGCCATTTTCATGATACAGAGTCATTGTAGAGCATGAAAAAAGATCAGGTGAGCTCTGACCATTTGAGCAACCTTACACAGCCAGAGAACTAGTGTCTTTCTTACTACATTTATATTACAAAAGCTGAATTTGAAAGTCATACTGTTTGTAAAGATGGCTGATGTACAGAAACTCCATAACTCCAACCTAACTTTAATGCATATTGTTCTGGTGTCCCCGCGGAGCTCTCATCGGCAGGTTGTTTTTGTATGCAGTGTCCTCTGTGCTGTTGCAACTTATGAACACTAAACAGACAAAGCCAAAGCCAGACCACACCTTGTTTGGTTTTGCTTCATATCCAAAACAGGCCAGAGTGTGTCAAAGCGTGTTGGACCATGACGGCATAGATCTTAGAGGGGACCAGCACACAGTGCACACTTGTCCCTCAGATAAGTGTTGCTAATGTGGTAGGCGACATGCTCAGTTAAGGGACATAACGAGTTCCAAACACTGATTAAGACTCCTCCCTTTGGCTGAAGGATGTTTGGAAGCATGATATTATACAAACGGATCCTAACCAGGACCAAATGGTGCTGTGCTTGTGCCTGTGTATTGCTCTTGTGTCATAAAAATAAGGTTGGTGCTTATTGGCTTATTCAAATAATCATGTGTTACCATAGTTATCAATCAGCTGATTGATATAGAATCTGTCACACTATATATGTGTGTAAGATGATAAGACTTAGGTTAATGTGAGAAGGTGGCTGAGGTGATAGGAGGTCAGAGAAAGTGATAATGTGTTAGTGGGAGATAAAGACTGCAGAGTCCCTTTAGTACAGGGGTGTTGGGGGAGCGTGGTACGACTTAACAGTTAAAAATGAAATAATGATCATTTGTGCATTTTGCTATTCAGGAAAAAAATCAAACACTAATTTTTTTTTCTCAAATGCATCTTACACTTTAACGTATGGCAGATCTTACATTTTGTTGTGTGAAGTTTAAGTTGGCACAGCTTCCACTTCCTAGTGCAAACATTGAAGCTGGTATCTCTTTCAATAAAGTGAGCTAAAGGTGGATTAGTTTGAGCACTGACTCCTGGAGCTGAGGGCACGTCCTGCAGCACAGGTTACAGAGGTTGCTACAATTACCAATAAAGCGTTGGAATCCTCTAGTGTCTGTTGTGGTACAGTATCTTGCATCAGTGAGCATAAATTAGATGCTAGTGAAACACAACTTAACAGCACACTGACTCAACCTGACCTCCTACACCCCTCATACTTACACATTGCACCTTCACACTTCTATGTTAACACTACACTCCACGAGTATACACATACATACAGTACATACACTCTACCTCCAGTAGTAACGATGAATGTCAAGTCCTATTTCCATAACTCATTGACAAAAAACATGAGATTTTTTTTTTTTTATTGCTCTCTGGTTCACCTTAATTTCAATGCTTGTGTAGGTTTGGGTGACTCTTTTAACTTAAGTGCCATTGCTCCTTGTCTTTGTGTTTTAAATACCTGAGCAGAACTTTTCTTTGTCCCTAAAGACAGTGCAGAGGCGGAGAGAAAAAGGTGCTCTGTTCTTGGATTAACTCTTCCATTCAGCTTCTGTTTTTTTTTTTTTTATGGACAGTTGGATGTAGTTTGTAGCAAGGATTATTTACCTCTGTGTTCAAGGACAGCCCTTCAGGCAGAAACAGCATTTAAATATCTTGTTTGAGTGCACATAAGCTTGTGTTACGAGAAGCATCTTCATCATCAGATTGGCTGACAACAGCTACTGCAAGGCCATTAAAATACACAAGCTGGATGTACAGTACAGAGGTCAGCTGCAGGGCTGTATCGCCTGGCAGGCACTGGATCACTGCCCTGCTCTAAAAGCACATCTCACAACCATTATCTGACCCTGTAAATAACCTCATAGGCAAATGCCAAGATCAGAGACTGACCTTGAAAGAACAGACTTTTTGTCAGTAATACACAGATTTTCTTTGGCTTTTGCTCTATCCACAGTTCTTCTGTCTTGAACACAGAGACTTTTATTCCTCTATACTTTTCACTCCAATCACTCTTAATACTCTCAGTCTTAAAAGAAGTTGAGCAGGTTCCATAGCTGCTTTTTAGAGAGCAGAGAAAAGACTGACTAATGCTAATGTTTGGCAGTGCTTTAGTGGCCCTACCTTGTGACCTGATGTATGGATGCTGAAAACAAAGAAGTCTTTGTGGGGAGACCACAGAGACATAGAGTTCACCCTCAGGTAGAGGCTTACGCAGTCTAAATCATTGCTGGGGCGTTTGTTTAAAATGGCTCTGTGTGGTATGTAAAATGAAAGGAGGGTGTTTTAAAAGTCGAGCGTAAATTCATCTTGATTTTATTGATAATTCATCATGTTTTTGTAATGTGGTTGGGCAGATGTGCTCAGTTTTTGTAAATCGTTTTCTCGCCAAACATGGCAGATCAAATTAACCTTTGCTTTGTAAGAAAAAGACAAGACTAAAAATCAAATCAAGTTTGCACATTCTGGGTTTGTACTTTATTGTGTTTTTATTAGCTTTAGCTTTTGCTGTTCTCATTCTTACTACTGATCTCTGTACGTGTGGCTTCGACATTTAAGATGCAGAGATTTCATTCTGCTCTTAACTCTAGGTGACGCTTGGCTGCATGACTCGCTGACACTAATAACATTCCTTCTTTTCCATTCAGGGGTTTTTGTTCCTGAGTGACTTGCTCTCATTAAGCTGCCATAGTAAGCTGCTTGGCACCTGCTTTAAATGCAACCACCACCCGCTCATTAACACTAACGAAAGCATGGCTGGCAGCCGCAATCCACGCCCAGACTCGTCAAATAGCCCCTTTGCTTAAATTAGCTACATTTCACAAACAATTTCAGCAGCATGCACAGTTAGGCATTTATTGGAAGATGACTGACTCTGTTTTAGAGGTGGTGTGTGTAATAAGCACTAGCCAGGTTAAGATGAGCCAACCCACATAATAAACCATAATTTGCTTACAAATTCAAGCTGAACTTTTATTCATTTCCACAGGCATTATAACTCACAAACTTCAGAGGGACTACTGGTACGTAAGGCAGCATACTGTACACTGTGTATTTATAATTACTTTCTGCACTGTCTGGATGCTGCTTGGAACTTTTTCTTAAGAATCTCATATAGCAGTCAGGCTCAGTCTTGGCCCCCTGACCGTTCCCTTCCCCCCTCCATGTTATTGTTTCTATTCCCAGTCTCAGATTTTTACCTCAAGGTCTCTGCAGTATTGACTTGTATTAATTCTGAGTAGGATTCAAAGTCCATTTATTTTCTTTACAGTATGGAAAGGCCTTGGTGACATGTCTCCCCTGTGTTTATAATTCTGCTTGTTTCAATTTGTGCTTGGCCTCCCCTGACAGACCCAGGACATGATGTATCGTACACCGCTGCCTTATCTGTTGATGTACAGTTTTAACCTTTTTCAGAAGGTTGCCTCTCTCAACTCTGAGCACGCTGTTCTCTCTTTTCTCCCCTATTTAGCCTCACCTCCCTATCCAGAGCACAGGAAATCCATATAGGATAGCGGCTGAATAAAAGAAGAGCATCTAATATAAATGTTTAGGTTTTGTTTCCATAACATTTCCATATTAAGAGTTGGCGACCATGTGCGGCACTGGAACATGGAAATGATGAAAGTTTGGGGGCTTCAGCTTTGTTCAGTGTTGAGAAGCTGAGCTATGTATGTGACATTGTGGTGAACTTGCAGTGTGCATCTGTGGGCTTTCTCCAGGGTTGTTAGCTTTGGCCTGTTTGCTCATAGATACAGCACCGTAAATCACACACTGTGAAACATAGAACGGAGGGATGGGGTGCAAAAGCATGTACTTCTGTAAGGTCCTCTCGGAGGCAGGGGTGTGTATATTCCCAGATTTCTTTGAGCATATGTCTGTCTTTAAACAAGTACAGTATGTAGAACATGCACTGCCTGAAGGCCCAGTCAACACAGTACAGTACATGGGTACATATAGCTGGCAATGTCACAACAGCTGATTCTCGCATTTAAAATTTATGTGGTTAACGTGTACTGTTGAAATTGTAAGATACGATTATTTACAATGATCTCATAAATTATAACCACACAAAAGAGTAAAGCTTTCCATAACTATTAATAAAATAACGCCACAGGGTGTTTGAGTCACTATTTTAATATGAAATGATTGATCACATGTTCAAGGTTTTATGCCCCTTGGAGCTCAACTTCTCCTGGCCTCCGTGGCCTGTTGGCTAGCTTCCTGTCTAGGTCTCCAGAGGCCCCACAACATTAACTGTCTGAGGATAGAGTGTCTGGTACCACTGTTAGCTCCCTGAATCTGGTTTTGCATGTGGCGTCTGAGGTGCTCTCCATTCAGAGTTCAACTGTGACATGTCTTTATGCATGGCAGCTAATGTTCAAAGTATAGGTATGATGTATATGAGGCAGAGAGGGGCCACCAGTGGCTCTTTGGGGGTTAATAAATAGCTTGAAAGATGATTTACCTTTACAAGGAGGAGCAGTGAAATAACATTGCACATTCCCAGTAAAGAGCTTTTTACTGTTTCTTCACCTTTCAGCAGACCTTAACGTGTATAGTAGCTGAAATGTCTATATGACACAATAGCAGCTGAAAGACTGGAAGAAGAAAACAAAAGATAGAAAGAAGGGAAAAAATAAAAAACACATAATTGCCCGAACTTGACTTCTCAGTTGTTTGGCAAATCATTATTTATAGTTCATAGAAACTGCAGAGCTTGCCAACTAAGGCAAAGTTCCTTTAGCTATCAAAGTGAATGTGAATGAAACAGCTGGACACTGTCAGACTGGCTAATGTTAACCACCAGACTGTTTTAAGTCTCAGACTTTGTGTTGAACTCCTCTTGCTCTGCTGTGTGCCAAAGGCTTCTGATGACAGGACCCGGAGGCCATGGTGTAGAGCTTTGTTATTTCACAGATTATTGTTATTTCACTGCCACTGTAATGTGATCATGTGTGTATCACCCTGTCAAAAGATCTTAATCTTCCTGGGAGCTTTTTTGTTTGTTTAATTCTGCACAAGTTTCCTGGTTGGTGATCAAAGGAAAATACCTAAGTGGCCTTATCTATCATAGATCAGTCTCACTAGTGTCCTGTTTTTCAATCTCCTCAGTCACTCCTGTATTTTTGTTATGCCTTCCAAATCTAGAGTCAACAGCCCCCAGCATTTTGCATATCTGAATTTGCAAGCAGCTGTACAACTCATTGATAGCTGCTTCAAACTCTGAGTTGACAACGATGATGTACTAACAAAAAGACCACTCTTGTTTTATTTGTTTTGCATTGCAGGTTTGGTCCAGGTCTTGTGATCTACTGGTATGGTTTCATAGGAGAGCTGGACTGCCAGA
>NW_018128021.1:308123-316320 GCF_001952655.1 Monopterus albus | reverse complement strand
CATGCCACCCAGCAAGACAGCCTGTCACAAGAGCCAGAATAAGGACAAAAGAGTGATAAAAGATGAGAAGTGGAGCAACAAAACAAAGCAGTAAAGATGGGAGGATGAATGGAAGGAAAGAAAGAGGAAGAAGAAGAGGTGGAAAGGGTAGGAACACTGAACTCTGCAGGGGAGGAGACCTAGATCCAGAAGCACTTTGGCCTTCCTGTAGTGAGACTTCCAACAAAAAAACCTGCCGTGAACTCCACCTGACCCTCTGTCTCTGCCTGTCTCTCCCTTTCGTCCTCTCTTTCACTGCCTTAAAGATACCACATGTAAATACACGCCAGCGCACTCTATATCTGGCAGCACAGGGTCAGATTCATACCTGTGTGTGAAAACACCGGCGGTAGCGGTCAGCTTCTGTCCTCTGGATGGCCTCTTGCAATGGATAGCCAGGGTGAGAGCCAGGGCCAGAAGCAGGACACGAGTCCCTTCCTTATCACACTCAAAGGCCTGGCCTTTGTCACTCTTACATCCTCTATTCAGTAGGCAGATAAGCAAGGTGTGGTCCGGGGGCTGGGTGGACGCCTGTCTCTCACCTGCGTCACTCAATGCCCTCACAGTCACACTCCAGGGGGGTAAACAGGATAATTTCTGATTAAACCTGGCCTCACTGTGACCTTTTTCACTTTAAAAAAATCTACTGTGGGTTTTTTTTCCCCCCGAAGTGGTTTGAAGCAACTGTTCATTCTGCAACTAAACTTCTTCACAAACAACACACATAAAGTTGTCAACACATTGGTCCACCTGTTTTTCCTTCTTTATGCTTATTTAGTATGAATTGTAATTTAGTAACTGGAAATGAATGAATCCTCACATTTTTGGTATATTTCACAACAGATGTTCCTGTTGTTCTTCGCGACTTGTTTGCATGGAGATAAATATAGGTATGGTTTAATATTACTTGCATTTTAAATGATAGTCTGCACCGTAATTACCACTTATTAGCTAGTTTATTGTTAGTCTGAAAAAACTTTTTTTTTTTAAATCACAAAAAATGTCAACACAGTTTTCCCAACCAACAGGATGTAACGACATTCAACTAACAATGATATAAAAAGAGAAAACAAGTATATCCTCCCATATCAATAACTTGTTTGCCATTTTTTAAAATCACAAATCAAAATGATTAATTGATTATCAAGAGTCTTTCTGATTATTTTCCTGTCAGCTCACAGTTATTTATAGTCTAAAGTTCGTATTTAATGTGAATAATAAGCTGTGTTAGCTAACATTTGCTAACATAGACTAGCAAGGCAAGTAGCCTGACGTTGGTGTCTGCTACACAAGGGATTTAGACATCTGTTGAGCCAAAGAGCTGCAGTCACTGTCAAAACAAATGCAAATGAATTAGGTGTGTGTAACCTTAATGAGTCATAATTTAAAAGAGCATTTCTGTTATATAGTGTGATTTGTATGTTCATTATTAATACATAAGTTTTTATAGATTGTTTTAGAAATGTTCTTGTCACAATTTTTAATTGCAAAAAAACTGCCTTTTTTAATTTATTAAAATGTGAATGCCTACAGATACATATGTGATAACACCTGATTTCCATGTAAATGGTATGTGACTATCCAGCTGTTGTGTGTAGCACATCTTTAAAACCTGAGTACCTTTTATGAGCAGATACTAACAGAAGAAACACAGTCAGGCTAGGGGAACCAGAAGTGAACATAAAGTTGAGTAATGCTTTGAGAGGCAGATATGCACTGCCTATAGGGGGGGGTCCCTGTCCTGACCTCTTCTTTATAAGAGACAAAACGATAAGAGGAAAGAAAGTGAAAGGATGAAGAACTTACCGTTACCTCAGAGCACATTTTATAATAAGAGGAGTATCATTTAGCATTGATACCAAGTAAAGAAGAGATGAATAAAAGCAGATCTCAGGTGAAAAGTATATTAAGATAGGAATGGAATGATGCTCTCCCCTTGTCTTTGTTACAATGTGATCGTTCCCAAACCTGGCCTGATCCTCTTCTATTGCCCATATAGAATAAAAATAAGTGTTTCTATATTTGTTCTGCACAGCCATGCACTGCTCACACAGTTAGCGATATAGGATATGGGGTTTAAATACCATTAAAGTGCCTGATTTGCTGGCCTTAATCTTCTAACCTTCAGCCAGCTCCCATCCAGGCCTTGATCCCTCCACGAGGAGGCCAGTGGGTCACACAGGGTCGCCAGGCGGCCATGACTTCTCTGTCAGCCAACCCCCCCCACACCCCGCCCCGCTTCATGTGGTATACAACAGCTGTCCCCATGTGTCTAGTTAAACTTGGTCCTATTGCCTGGCTATGGAATGCTTAAATATCGGTTTATGGCTCCTGTTGGGCACAAAACTGGAGCTATTTTACTGAGAGAGGGAAAATTCTCTGTTGAATAAGAACAGAAAAAAAGGAAAACAGCAGATTCAGTTCCTCCCAAATTTCAAGCCTTCCTGCCATTGTTTTCCAAGATGGCTGTTGCACAAAAGAGGAGCCAGGGTCAGCTCCTATAAATTAGGAATACAATACAAACTAAATACAGCTTTTTTAAAACTCACTTCAAAGGCAAACGCTGACAACGAAGTCAGCTGACTAGATTTCCATGATGTGAGTGCCGCTATTGAAAAAAAAAAAAAGCTTCCATCTGGTGATTTTTATGAGCCAGACGTCTTTATTTTGTGTTTTGCTTGCCCTTGTCTCCCACCTCTTTTTAGATTCATTGTTCTTGTCACAACAATCGGGCACTCGAGTGCTCTCCAAATAAGGCCAGTTTGGAGAGGTCGCTTCCTGGGGCCAGGAACACCAGGGTTCTGGTGAAACTCGATTCTCAAGAGGCATCCAGGAAAAACAAGACTGAACATAAAATGATTCTTTTTCACTGTAGACATTTTAACACATAATATCAGTGTTGTGGATAAAGAATTTATTGCAATGGAGAAAAATTTGAAAGCCTATAATCATGTATTGCCAAGAAACAACATAGGAAATATTCTAGTTACACATTTTATTCTGTATTTTAATATTGGATACGATTCTTATGTCTGTGATTTCCATGTGTCAGATTAGTTTGATGCAGGTCACAGCATCCAACCTGTCTGGCCTGGGCCTGCAGGCTGGAAGTCCACTATTCACTCTGATGTACATCTTGGCCCAATCTCTTCCAGATCCAGCTGTTTTATGTGTCTTCAGCCAAGCTGCTAGATAGGCCACTGAGACACCGAGAATGAGAAAGAAGGACAGGACATTGGAGAGAAACTGAAGGGTAGGTTCTGTCCCTCCAGCAGACCACCAAACAGACTTCCTCCACGCTCCTATGTTATTTATGTGGAGAGAGCTCTGGCCTGTTTCTGCCCCAGGCAACATAGTGCTTTTAGTAAAGATTCTCTCAGCCTCCCTCAGCCAGCAAGACATCACATGGTGGAAATAAATAAAAGTTCTCCTGAAAGAGTCACAGCAGCCACTTTGAAATTAAAGAAACGGGTATTTAGAGAGCTGAATAACAGCACTGGCTTCTCTGCACTGAGCTCAAGTAGATAGGAAGAAATTTCATTTTTATTTTTAGGAATCTCTGCCTGCTAATCAGAGACTGTTATTTAAAAACAACAATGGCCCGTGAGAAAAATGGTCTGGGGGATTTTAAATGGCAAAGCAATGGATGTTTGATTGACAGGATAGAGGGCAGATGGTATGTTTGAGGGAAACTAAACAGCTATGACACATTAATCTACTCAGAGTGGTGGGGAATATGTGGGGTGAGTCTACTAGCATATGAGACATTGGCGGCGCAGGACAAGCACAGACATGGTTAGAAGCTTCCAAAAAAAAAAAAAATCAGAGCTTTGAACACTGTAAAAAAAATCAGTCCTGACACTGATGTGACATTAGATCCCATGCACCCAGGGCCCGGCCACTGAAACATTCCATTTTTGACATCCCCAAATGAGCAACTCAAGTCTCTTGCCGTTAAAAGGAAAAGCTTGGCAGTAGAAACCTAAACATCTTGGATGGTATACTATGTCAAAGAGAAAGGTGTTGACTGGGCTTCTTACTAATTGAGCTATTCCATTTAGTGCCAAGCTCCCATTTGTAAAAACAGTGGCACTCACTGTGTAATCAACGCCTTCAGATAAATCCACGAAACATATTTGGAGTTCCTTCCAGCGAGATGTGATACACCATGCGTCTGTGTTTGTCGCTGGGGCCAGTGACTGTCCTGAGTTTTGCCAAAATGTCATACATCACCCATATTTTAAAGTGGCCATTTTAGCTATTTGTAATGGATAAAAAGGAGAGGGGAATACCACAAAGGGGTGTGGGGAGTTTGGAGGGAAAAGAGGTCTGTCAGGGAAATGGAAGGAGCGTGCATTTGTGCTTGGAACTGCAGGGGTGACAGGCTGCATGGAGGCTGCCTGCTCTGGCATTGGCCACCGAAAAGGTCAGCCCCCCTGAGTGGCATTTGGACTGTGACAGAAGTGACCTAGAAACTGTGTCATCTCCTGTTCACAGTGAGGGTCCAGAGGAGGCCCAGTCACATCCACAAGTACACAGGTACAGGCCAGAATCGGGGCAGGCGGCGGTGAGGAGAACAGGATGGAGGAGGACGAGACAGCAGAGAGGTAGCAGTAGAAAAATAAGCGCCAGTGACATTCTGAAAGATTAGAGCTATGTGCTAGGAAAATGTGACTCTGGAGGTACTGTAGTCAGGGGGAAAAGGTTAGTTGCATGAGGCTGGAGACAAAATCTGATTCAGTCAAAACAATCCCTGGCTCACCCTTTCCCTCGTCCTCTATTTTGAGCACAGTGGCCTGATGAGCGCTGTCGCAAGCTTGTTATTATGAAATAAGTGCACTTAGGAGGAGGTGGGGCTACTTTACACGGGTGGCGGTCGCCATAGAGACAAGCGTAGCTATTATGAGATGCATGGACTGCGTTGATTGGTGCTGAAAGCAAAATCAAATCGAAGACATAGAGCCACACATTCAGTTGATAACAGTTGCTCTGGCCCTGTACTCTGCGCTGGTCCCACGCTCATTTAGAAGTACCCATGCATTTTTCAAAACAAGCCTTATGATTGTTTATCACTCTCTTTAGCTAAATTTTGGAAATATTTGAAAGAGCAGATGCGATTGGTTATTTTATTGAATTGTTGCCACTGGCAACTTAATATTTTGCACTAAGGGCAGAGAGATGGAAGCAGACGTTTAGCTGGAGGAGTCAAGAAAGGGAAGAAGCAGAAAAGAGGAAGAGGTTTATGGGACATAACTTTTTTTGTGATGCTTTGAGTATTTTGTTGGGCCTTTTACTGTGCTGAGCAATTATACTGTTTGGCTGAAAGCACAGTGCCAGTTCCAGTGCTCCTCAGCTAGAGAAATGGGGGCCATTTATCACTTTTACAACTCATTTTCACCCCAACACACTCCACTCTGGGGCTGGATACAACCTGGCGCCTGCCATGTCCTTGAGTTCCTGGTGACAGGTAAATATACACTTCCATCCCAACACATGTCCCACATCGTCTATATTTGACTTATGGGAGGTCAGCCTGTGAGGGATCAATATTGCAGTTCATTTTTAGAGGCCTGATGATGTCATGTTGCAGTGTACTGTGGGTTATGGGTCTATGAACCTGTTGCTGCAAGAAAGCATCAGTCATCACAACTGTCTTGACTCTGTGTCAGTGGTGAGTGGAGTGACATTTTACATACTTTGATTTAAAAAAGAAAACAACTTGAATTAACCAAATCGTGCACACATTCTACTGTAACCTCAGCACATCGCTCCACTGACAACATCTCGGTCCCACAGGGATCATCATCAGGTCACACAAGAGAGGAGGATGAATGGAGCGATGTGATGTTGTCATTCAAATGCAATGGATCACTTTAACTCCATCGCCCTGTTGTAATGACCCTGTGTAAGGACCTGTAATGTGGTTTTCCCACTGGGTTTGAGAGAAACCCTATGCCAGGCCATTCAGGTGCGCAGTAAAGTGCTTTTCATTTTCTGAGGACTTCCTGTCTCCAGCGGCGTTCTCCATTAACTCCTCACAGACATGCAAGGGCCTTTCTATTGGCCCAGATATTTGTTATCGCAGAAGTTATTCCCCCCAGGTGTGGCACTACCTGGCCCGCAGATAAGATATGGAGCCGGCTGCCTGTCATTATAGGCAGATGATGGCTATCTGAATATTGACACCAGTTTACACTCCTTGTTGAGAAATAAAGTTGGACTTGTGAGACAGTCCACACAGGGCTTTCATTGTGTAGAAGAGATATGAGAAACCATGTTCTTTGTGGTCACTGAGTTACAGCTTGCACCCCCTCCTCCCTAATCCTGCTCCTCTTCAGTTGACTGCTATTTATTCCCACCAGCTGATGTGCTAAAAAAGTTCTTGACACCAGCTATTGCTTTTCATCACTGCAGCTCCAGACTGCTAACAGGGTCCATTTCCTGCATCTCTCATATGCTGCGTACTGGTGGAAATAATACCACACAACAAAGTCATCACAGACATATTACAAGATGTCAAGTATGAAATTTCTTTCTATGATTAGTCATATCATCAGCCACGAAGTTGCTGGGCACAAAACACCTAAATGTGAACATGAAATGGACAGAGGGGCCAAAACAAATTTCATCAATCTGATATGTGGAAGCATTTCTCTTTAAATAATAGCGTGGGTGCGTTTACATTCTTTAATGCGGTTTGTTTTTGGAACGCAGTTCGAAGGGAAAGTCCACAATTTTCAGTCCTTAAGTGTCTTGAACTTTCATCTACATTTATTTTGCCCTTTTGATATTACTAGGTTATGTCTACAAAAAGGACACGATATCGGTCTGTGACTAAATAAAAATTAAAACTAAATGAAAGATAGAGGATTGTGATAAATAAACAGATGCTTTCTGGATTTATTTTTAAATCGAAATGACCTCAATTCATTTCATATTTGAATAGAATTATAACACTATAAATACATTCCAGGTATTATCATTATTATTATTAAAGTAAGGAAGCTAATTTTACTTGATATGATTAATTTATAGCCTTTTATTTGTCTATAATGTTTTTATAGGCCGCTACCTTTAAGCATTGATGCAGAATGAAGCGAACCACTTTTTGGTTCCTTGATATTTGCTTCAGTCTGTAACACCAGTCTCCTTCTCCTCGTCCTCACTCCCTCTGCATGAGCCTTTTTTGTGTGTAAACCACTTTGCTGTTATATTGTTTTGAAAAATAAGGAGAGGTTTTAACTGCTATCCGAGACGATAATGGCTGCCGATTCTATACTTTCAGTCATGATTTTCAAGTGGGCCGTGATTAATGATGTCAGTGTTCTAGCCGGGTCCTTCAGGCCCCTGGCTGGATGACTTCAGTCCTGCTGCCCTGCTCTTCAAACTCTCTCTCTTTCATTTAAACACACACTGACTCGGCCGTGCACAGCTCTTGAGGAGATGTTGCAGTAGCACTTTATGAAATGCTCATTTCTCTCACTGTCTCTGTCACACACACACGCACACACAGGAAGGGGCGCCGGGCAACAAGTCCCCAGGTGCAAAGCATAATATTGACCATACAATCCATCTTTATTGATTTTACCATCAACGTGGCCGCCTAATACATGCATAAGGAGCTTTATACCTGTGAGTAAATATGAGCTGAGAGTCTTTGGAGGTCACATTTACTGCCGCAGTCAGGGTCTTATCGTCTTAGAGGATGAAATTGGATAGAAATGGCAGGAGCCCTATTTAGCATGGCATTAGCGCGGAGGGGCCTGGCTGCAGAGCTGAACGGTGTTCGCAATATTTAAAACGGAAATGTCCAGACAGCGTGACACACGAAAGACGTGGACAGGCCGCTTCATCTTCTTCATCTCTTCCTATAAACACGTTTACTTTGGCCTCCAGAAGGGGTCGCCATCATGTAATAACAGTGCGCCCAAGGGTGTGTGTTGGGGAGGGGGTCTCCAGAGCTCTCTCTCTCTCTCTCTCTCTCTCTCTCTCTCTCTCTCTCTCTCTCTCTCTCTCTCTCTCTCAAAACCAATCAACGGCTTTACATTTTAGTTATTAATTAGGCTAACTGATCTGAGAAGTGCGACGTGTCCCTATGTGCACATGAATCAATAAGAAAAGAAATGTGATCATTTAGAGAAAGCCTCTCTCTTTTCCT
>NW_018128021.1:282453-308097 GCF_001952655.1 Monopterus albus | reverse complement strand
CCCCCCCCCCCCTCTTTCCTCTTCTGTTATTTACAGTTCCTGTGAAATGCCTCACTTTGCTTCCCTCGGCTACCCGCTAGATATTTCTAACCTTATTTTAAGCTCTCAAAAATAACCGAAGGAAATTAAGAATATAAAAATCAACTTAGGACACCAACCCATAAATTAAAGCAATCGATATTTTCGCCGCTCGCCGTTAGGATTCCGTCTCATAATGGAATAACGCCAGATTTATTTGCGAATCTTATGGGTTCTCGGGCCATAAACCGTGATTATTTCACTGGAAAAAACGGTCAAATGTTGACAACCTTGGGCCATTGTAACACAAGGCTGGAGAAGGCAACATAATGAGAAAAAAGACGGCCAGGCCTGAGGCTTGCCTAATTAAATCTTAACTGATTGAAATAAAGGTTTGAGTACCTCAAGGCTTGACTAAACTCCGGCTATTTCCCTTTTTTATTGCGCTTTATTTATTCCGCTCTCACATGCCCTCTTTTCCGCGTCCCCAGCAGCTTCACGACTGGCCACTGCGTTCAGCTTGTGCTCATTCCAAACCCCTGTAGCCATCTTATTTGACTAATTATAATTTAACATCATTAAGATTTATTTTTGTGGAGTGTGTATGTGTTGCGTGGGGGGGTTCATGACTGACACTCATTTTTAAGAAGACAAGCATGAAAGTGTGAAAAGAAAAATGGCCTCTAATTCATGTAGTCCTGGATTTCACCCATTCATTAAGAGATCTGTTTACCCTAAAACCACACTTTGAGATATACATCGATAATACACATTTTCTCTGTTTGATTTTTCATTACCCCTTTGTCAGTAAGCTTATTTTTAATCTTTAAAAAAATAATAATACATGTTCCAAGGGCTAATAATGAGCCTTATGTCGATTGTGTCAATGCTTTGTTTATAAAATGAATTCCTATTTTTTTATTTATCCAAATAACATCGAATAAATGAAGCAAGCGGCCGGGCGTTTGGAAAAGGGCAGTGAAGAGCCACCGGTGTCTGCAGGTGCGTTTCTTCCATTGTCTGAGGAAATACTATCATAAATGATAAATGGATAATGGAGCTGTCTCATGCAGACACGTTCATCAGCGGTAAATGGGAGCTGGCGCGAAGCACCGCGGAGAATTAAGGCGAAAAAGTTTGCAACATTCCTGTGGGGGATAAGTTGTTGACAATTAAAGAACACATACACACACGGACAGGGAGAAGAGAAGAAGAAATCCACTCACTGGCCATATCTGTGCACCTTATTTTTCTTCTCCTCGTGTAACATGTTTGCTACTTGACCAACAAAACAAGACTGTTGTTTGTTTATTCTTCATGTTAAGGCTTTTCCCTCAGTCCCACTTGATTCTTGGACGCTGCATCACCTGTTGGTGCCTTTGACCGCAGTTTTTGCCATCAAGATGCAGAAAGACGTGCCACATTAGATTTAACATTAGGGACGTGTCGTGTGTGTGACTTCCAGTTTGACTTCTGATCATTTTAAGCAAATTCACCCAGAGACGTGGGTTTATGTGACCTAAAGCTTGTCTGACTTCACAAGCTGGGGGTAAAGCCGAGAAGTTCCACATGTGATAAAAGGCGGATGTAAATATGGTGTTTCTGGATGGAGGAAAAAAAAAATGTTTCACTTCGCCATGAGCAACAAGAGAAAGAACAAATAAAATACCCCTACACCACTACCCCCCCCAAAAAAACCCATTAAAAGTCAGAACCGTAACACGAGATGAAGTTTTATCTCTCGCTTGATTATCTTTTCGGAGTTTGGATTGCGCAAATCAACCCTGTCTTTAAAAAACAACCACAGTCCCCTCTTCCAGAAATCCTTTTCGGTGGTGCTATAATAAACCATTTTCCCTGGGCTTTATTGATCATTCACTCTGAGCTAATGTAATTATCCTCATCAATAGGGGGACTGCAGGGAGAATCATTATGCGGTTGACATTGATAAATGATCAGCCAAATGCGGTGCTTTTCTCCCAGGGACCCCCGCCTCTGACCCGCTCACACAGGCCTACATAACGTAGTCATAGAAACACCTTATGGCAAGAGGAGAGAAAACTGCTGAAATGTTTAAAAAAGGAGGGCAGGACGCACACATGGGCTAGACTCTCTCTGTCTCCCTCTCTCTCTCTCTTTCTCTCTCTCACACACACAGGCCTACATACACAAAACCCAAAAACCGTCCCCAGAGTAAGCCATTTTGGTGAGAGCCAGCTGCAAAGCGAAGGACACCCAAACCCCTGCGTGCGCGTCCATTTTTGTGACCACTATCCAAATCAGCAATTTGAAAGAAAAACAAAGAGGAAGCAAAACTTTTCTTCTAAGTGTGTTTCTCCCTCCCTGCCACATGCACGTGTGTATCTAAATACATATTTGCAGCCCTCTCTCCCAGATCACACACACCACTCTTTACCACAACAAAAAGGAGAGCCTGTACCATAAACATCATTAACATGTTGCCTTTTGTAAAAGCACACACTTACGCACACACGCACGGTCTTTCTAGCGGTAAACTGTGTGTGGACTTTTAATATTGTTACTCTGGCGAAGTGAGTATCTTCCAGAGGAACGGGCGGCATTGTGCAGCAGTGCAGAGGGAATATATTCCTTATTTTATTCGTGCAGCAGCAGCCCGGACTGGCTTTGACAGGGAGGAGATGAAGGGGAGGAGTTGTTTAGCTCGGCTGGATCATCCATCATCCCTGTCACACCGAATCGGCAAAAGGAAAGCAGCAGAGGCAATCTACCTTCTGTCTCATCGGGGATATGGGGGGATGGTGGGGGTGTGGGGGGTTGCTATTAATATTAAAATCCTCTCCATCCACAGTAATCCTCACGTTTTCTTTCTTTTTCATCTGATAATCGCCACACAAAACGGAGAACTTCTTCCTTCCGTTTTATCCATGGAATAACAGATCACTAGAACAACAACAACAACAACAACAAGGACTTTTGGGTTTTAAATAAGAGAAGAAAATGCATCATTAACCAGACTGCGGTGTAAAGCCAATTAAAATCAAAAATGTTCCTCCACCTGGTTAAGGCCCTTTGTGTAAGGGGAAAAACATGTTAAATAAAGATGAACTGTTCAGGTTTTTATATCGAAAATGTCTGTGGAGCAGTCATTCACAAACCATATGGCTGCTTAAAATAGTTTCACCACCAGTAAAGACTGAAAAGGGTCAATAGCAGATAAACATAAATTCAACTGTTGACATTAGTTTTCCAATTCCAAAATGGTTTCCAATGAGCCAAACTGTCACCGGAAATATTTAGTGTTTAAAATGATTCCTGTCGCTTGTTCTGTTTTTGTTTCTCTGTTTTTTACAGAAAAAATATAAAAGCCAAACGTTAAATAAATAAATCAGCGGGCCAGGGGTAGTTATATAAATGAATCAGTTTGTGCAAAAAAAAAAAAAAAAGAAAAGAATTTTAATGATCCGTAACAATTTACGATTGTATTAAATAAATTGCTAATTAATACACAGTAAAGACAGGGCCAGGTCATATTTAGGGCAACGTCACAATAAAAGAAAATAAACAATAGCTTTAAAAAAAATTTCAGTAGGCCACATGAGAATCATAAAAATACGACGATGATTTATAAACGAAAATCCCTGCGAGGCCAGTTTGATTTAGGTAGTAAATAGGTTACAAATAATAAATTACACGTGTTTATTATTATTATCATTATTATTACCATTATTATTATTATTGTCTGTTCCACATTTGTTGACTCGCACAGGACTAAGTCAGTGATGAGCAGTGGGGTCGTAATAAAATGAAAAGGAAAAAGAGGAAACATTAATTTAAAGCCATGAGTCTAACATAGCAGAAGTTTAAACCATTTGTGAAGGACAGACAATATTTTAGCCGACGTGATGTTTCCATTTGTGGTTTAAGGCTATGAGCTGGATGGCCGCGGGCGAACACAGGCAGAGGACACAGAGAAGAGAGGGAGGAGATGGCTCCTCAAAGCCCGTCTGTGTGTCCTGGACGACGGTGCCAGATGAGGCCGACAGGCGGCGCTGCACAGCGGCACACATGAGCAGAGAGCAGCCGCAGAGAGAAGGCCAGCCGTGGCTCTCACTACAGAGGTAATTCCACTGGGGACAAATCATTCTCTATTGTTTGAACGCCAGGGACAGAGTGAAGGGTGAATAGAAACTCACTCACTTTCTTCCAAAATTAATGTTACCCTGTGTTTTTACATTGGCAGAAATATCCAAATTACTATCTCATCTACCTTTTAATAATTCTGTTGTATTTCTCTAGGCTAAATAACACACTTTTTTTTTTTTAAATGTAACTATTCAATACATATTTTTCCAAAAAATACAGTTTATTTCTATCTGTTTTATTTTTATTTTGCCATTTTTGTTCTGCATGGTTAAGACCTGAAGGCCACAGTCAACCTCCTTTTATTTACCACAACTTCAGTGCTGATAGGTTATCTTGGTTTAAAACTAAGCTGGGTGGGTGGTGAATTTGCTGTGTAATTTGCACTCTTCATTTGCATTTGACAGTTGTTTATCATTTCAGTGACATATTTATGTGGCAAAAAAATTGCCATGACAAGATATATTTCAACCATTATTTGTAAATGTCATTTAAAGAGGGTACTCGGTAACTACAGTAAATGGGTGGTCTGGTTAAAACACGCTACTACACATAGTGCCGGTTAAAAAAAAGTTGGAACTTAATTATTGTATTTGTAAAAAAATGAAATAAAAAATAAAAAATGATCATTTTGTTGGTAGGCAACACCTTACCAAAAACAACAACAACAACAATAGTAATCAGTTAGTCTTGCTAGTATTAAAACGAGAACATAGATTTAAAGAAAAAAACTCTGTAACACAGGTAATCACACAAAAATCTAACAAAAATCAAAAATGAAATATTTATTACAGCATTTGTGACTGAACACTTTTTAAACATTACGTCACAGTCCTCATACAAGTATTTCATGTATTTTTGACAAAGCTTAAGGGAGACGGCATCTTATCATCTAGTGAGGAACACGTGCTGAAAAAGGAAGGAATTCATGGACATACAATATCAATGCCACAGCAGATCTGAAACTAGCAAAAACATTCTTTTTCAATTGAGGTAAACACATAGAATATCTAACATGAAACAATTAATAGACTGAACTCTGTACGAAGTTTGTTACAATATTCTCTCAGCTTTTTCCCCCAAAAGCATTGAGTTCATAATTTAAGTGGTTTTCGTGCGTTGTTGTTGTTTTGTTTTGTTTTGTTTTGTTTTTTTTTTTTTGTTGTTTTTTTGTTTTAGGTTTTTTGGTGCATCAACCATCAAATGCTTCTCCAGTGCCACAGAATCAACGTTTGTGTCGGTATTGTCCTTATGGCAAGAATGTTGATCTGCAGGTAAAGAAGCAGCGTAGGATGTTGCTTTTCCACTATTAAGCTTCCTTCATTTGGCTCTTACCAATGAGAGTCCAGGGTACAAAAAAATAAAATAATATTAAAATAAAAATGTAGAAAACCAACACGATCCAGTGCTTGGGCAATTCGAACGAAAAACGTTTTCCTTTAAAACTTACAGGGCAACATTCATTCATGAACCAAAAAAAAAGAGGGGCATGACAAATGTTCAATCTGAATCTTCTGGAGAGATCTGGTGTCTTTTTAGCAGCCATTTCCCATCATGCCCTGTTCTTATGGGGGGCAGGACCTGATTGCCCTCTGTGGTTTGGAGCCTTTTTGAGATGTTCCAGCTTCTTCTTCTTCTTCTTCTTCTACTTCTTCTTTTTCTTTTTTTTTAATAGTGCTGTGCTGCCAGACAGTTTCTCCTCCAGGAAGGAGCACACACAGTGTGAGAGAGAAAATGTTAACCTTTAATTCTAAAACTAGCTCAGGAAACATAAACCATGTGATCAACAAAAAATGCACACGTTTTAACTTATCTATACTTTTTATACTACAGTAGTTATAGCTCTTGGAGTCTTTCTGTTTCTTTTTTAAATCTTCCAGAGTGATTTTATTTTCGAAGTGTTTGAGCGCGTCACATGAAAGTGTAGTGAACATGTTTAGGGTGTGTGAGTGAGTGTGCGAAAATTGTGTGTTTGCGATTGTGTGCATCTGTCCATTCTTTGCACACATGCACGTCAAAACATCCTCGGTTGATCTTTACCAAAAGCCCAAGACTTTACTAAGTGTTCTTGTCAGCTTGGTCCTCCGTTCGCATGAATGTAGTAAAATTGACACGTAAAAAGAAGAAAAAAAAAATTTATCACAGCTCATCTGGAATTCTGTTTCTTTAGTGTCAAATTCTGGTCAAAAGGTTCACTTTTTATTCTTAAAAATAGTCTCAAAATAGGATTTATTGTGGGTTGCTGCTTTCTCTCTCTCTCACTTTTTTTTAAAACTGTTTTCTTGTAGTAGCTGCTGTTGTTGTGGTAGCAAAGTTCCCTTATACTATTGGGCATGGATGTCCAGGCCTTGTCCTCCAGTACTGGGGTCAACGGGAGTGAGCGAAGGGGGTCTCTTTACAGACATGGCCATTCCTGGGTGCGACGAGGGTCCTCCGTGCATCAGCATGGCGTGGTGAGGGTAGTGGGTGTGGGGGTGGCTGGGATGGTACATGTGGAAAGGGGGTCCATGTCGGAGCTGGGAGGGGTGAGAGGTCATCTGATGAGGGTTGGTGTAAGTGGGTGGGGCCATGCTCATGCCCATAGGACCACTTTGAGGTACGTACTCCCCTGGCATGCCTGGCAGACCTTAGAGAAAGACAGAGAAACGTATTTAGTCAGTCAATAAGCCTGTTTTCCCACTGCTGCTTTGACATGCTCCTCGTCCATTAACAGGCCTTGATTTGATTTAAAACACAACTTCAACAACTAAGAGCTGAGCAGATTTCATGACACTGTGTCTGTGACTGCAGCACTTTTAGCTTCTTCATGTAAAGAGAGACCTTATTGCGCTGGGCTATTTTAGGCTATGGTGAGTGGTTTACAATGCCCTGTAGCGTTGTGGTCAGGTCTCAGGTTGGAAAATGATCCTCAGTCATCCACAGTCACTGAAGGCCTGGAGGATGTGAGGAAAACCAACCAGCTGTATTGATGTGAAGAAGTGCTAATACTTTTACAAGTGGAACGGTCGATTCCCCAGCTGACTTCAGTGACAAACTGAACAGGCATCCTCCCATGAGGACATGTCTCTGTGAACGTATTTGATTTAGAATCCCCCTGAAGAAGTTATTAAATCATTTAGAACTCAGCTGTAACACCAAGACAGCCGGCCTTAAAGGCTTAGTTCCACCCCTGAATAAGAGCATTTTAAGAAAAAGTAAGTACTGCTCTTGATGCATGGAGTGTGGGTTTTGGAGCTAAAGCAAAAAAAAAAAAAAATTGGAAACAGCAGCTAGTTAGAGTAACAAAGATAAAAGGAAGTAGAAAAAGAAAGGAAAGGGAAAGGAGGTGGAGTATGTTGATGTCCCTTAAGATGGACTTTGCTTCATATGTGTAGAGACCTCAGCATGCTGGTATCTCTCATACTGTGATAGGACCCAGGTCACAGAGCTGGCTCAGCAGTGCCACTGTTTGGCTTTTCACAAGGCTGTTTGTTGTAATCAGAAAGGAAAAAGTAAGATGTGGGGGGTTGTTCCTGGAGCCTGGGACTGAAGTATAGGAACATGGCTGGTGTGCAGGCCTGGAAAATGGGGTGAGACAAGTGAGAGCAGGGGGTCCCGCTGGAGCCTGGGGGCCTGGTTCTGGGAGTGGGTCTGGGCCAGCCTGCTTTGTAATGTGAACCCCTGGGGGATTAGAAGCTGTAATAGGAGGGGAGAGGTCGCAACAAGGTCACTAGGCATGCTCACTCTCTGCATTCCTCCACCTTAGTACACCGCAATTAAGAAATTACACTGGAGGGCCCCGGTAAGGGGAAAAGGAGGATGACAGAAAGAAAAGAGGAAAAGAGAGACAGCATAGGCCAAGATTAATGACTGTTCTCATTGGTTGAAAGCTGTGCCATTTTCTAATTCTCCCTTTTCATGTCAGTTCATTTGAAATGCACATGTTTGTCAGGATATGTCTCTTAAATCCTCACTACTGGGGTCATAAAATAAATAAATCATTCAGGGGTATGATGGGTGCCCTCACCTCTATATAACCTAGAGCAGCTCCTGTTAAGAAAAAACCCAACAGATGTTTCTGACACTGTAAGATGGTAATCTTCAGTCTAGTAAGCTGCAGTCATTCTGTTAAGTAGATCTGAGTCCCCCTCCTTTATTAACAAGAGTGGTAAACCCATCTGAAGACAATAACTGAGGACAGACTGGGCCTCTCTCTCTCTCCCCATCTCTGCATGCCTGCCTCCCTGGCTGGCTGTGCACTTGTGTTATGGCACAGCAGTCCTGCTCAATGGCTGGCCATAATTAAGTACCAAATATACCATATTGTGTGGCTGTGTAATCAAATCAAGAGAGGATAATATTCCTCTGTATTAAGCTATTAATGTAATTGGTCATGAAGCATAAAGTATGTTACGTAATTAAATAGTCTCAAAATTTTATAGCCCTATATTAAGAATTAGCCAACCTGAGCAAATGTTGTATCTGTGTGTCTGTTTTAGGGAACATTGCTTCCTGATTTTCCTTTTTTTCTGCCATTAGCAAAGACAGGAGAGGATGAGAGAAAATGAGTGAGTGAGAAACAGAGAGAGAGAGAGAGAAAGGAAGCAAGGGTTAGAGGGGTGAAATGATCTCTGTCGGCAGAATTGCTGCTGTGACCCTTTGGAAAATCCAGCCTCAATTTACATATAAAGGGTTCTTTTAATCAATCTAAGTGATATTATATTGTGCCTCATTGGGCAAGGGAGTTTAGGTGTTAAATAAAATCTCTTCTGCCTAGCCGCCTTTGGGATGTGATATGTCTTGATTTTTCAAATGTCAGCACTGTGGCACTAGTGGGAGGCGGAATGGCCAGCTTAATCAGACTGAAGCCATTTAGCTGTATAGGGATTGAATGTGTGTGAGAGAGAAAGCCAGAAAGACAGTGACACACAGGGACTGTGTCTGTATATGTGTGAAGGAGATCCCCTCCTTTTAGATGCAGCTATGCTTGTGTCTTCAAGCTTATAAATTTATCTCAGTGGCTCCCTGTTGTTGTCTGTCAGTCTCAGGTCAGGCTAGTCAGTGCTCCCTCCCCCAGTTGTTTCCCTCCAGTAAAAAATAATCAAAACACAGCCCCCCACCCTTCCCACACTCATTCCTCCCTTTATACAGCTAAAACCAAACCCCCAGTGAAGGATCGGCCATGTCACCCAGAGCCCGTATATCTCGCTCAGGGACTGTAATGTACTGCGGTGTTCCCGTCTTTGCATATAAGATAATTTGGGCATCAATCGTCCCCCAGACAGATTTATGTCACTCGGAGGACAGTTTCACTTCTCCTTCTTTATCGCTTCACTGGAGCCTGCTTAATTTCTCCCTGTCAGCCCCTTCCCCAGGAGATGTTATTTTTTCCCTAAATGTCCAACATTTGCATTGGCTGTCCAGGATGAGGAGAACGATGGCGCTGTTGTGATAAATAAATTTGTGCATGCAATGCCAGGTTGTTTCTTTCCCTCTGTCTTCTGTTGTTGTTGTCTGGCGCCGCAAGTCGGGTCCCCTCTGTCCCAGGACAGTTTTGTCTTTTTCCCAAGTCTTCTCTTAAAGCATTTTACTAAAACAGTCCTGCATGCAAGCACATAGTTGTTGATACTGGGGATAAGGGGGTTTGCTGCTTGCTACAAAATTATAGCCAGAGTAAGAAGCGGTAGTGCTGGTAAAGTGAGAAAATAAAAACCACAGCCCCAAAGTGTAAAATACATGGAAAAGAGCCCAGTACTTACTTCCCCCTTTTTCTTTGCGTTTTGCTTTACAAGATGGAGGTTACATGTAGTGCCATTGCCCATCCATGCCCATATTCATCCCCATTCCACTCATAGGCCCTAGAAAGAAGAGATAAATGCCAGAAAAGAGTCAGCAGCAGTTTGAATCAGAGAGAGGTCATAGGAGACCCAATGACAGAGAGGATGAAGTTGTTAGCTTGAGATGGGAAATGACAAGGGTGGGGGAAGATGAAGATGATGAGTAGCAGTGTTTTTATTTTGCATTGCATCCCGCAAATCCCATTTTTATGATCACTTGTAAGGTATTTTGCAGATGTGTTAGATTAGGAAAAAAACACAAGCAAGACTGGCAGCAGACAGTATGGGGAAGGGTGAGAGGCATTTTAAAAAGAAGTGATATTATGGTTATGTCGCACTTGTTAGTATTAGGTTTATGTGGCTGATTTGGGGACTTGCGCTGTGCTGAGGTCACTAAATCTCTTACTACAGACAAAAGGATCAGTGTTGATCAACTTTGTGATAACTGAGGGAGAAACTGGTGTCTGGTAAAGCAGGCATGACAGTGGCAAGAGAGACGGATGAAGAGAATCGGACGGACTTACCAGCTGGTCGGATCCCCATGTGTTGCTGACCGTCCAGCACAAAGCTGCCCATTGGCTGGCCCTCTGGACTGTACGCTGCTCCTTGGCTCACTGAAGGATCAAGAAGAAAACCTGATTGTAGTCAAAACGTGGACATGAAAAAGGGAGGGGGGAAGAAGAAGAGAAAACACACCAGACAATCAGCAATTGTCCCAGCTCCAGCCCAAACATACTGTAAGACATTGTGCTCATGTTTGTGGACTGCATTGACTGACGTGTGGCATGCAAACACACATACAGTAGGTCCTCATGCATGCGTGCAAACAAACACACACACTCACACACACACACACATGCAACCAGTGTCATTCAAAACCCCACTCACAGGAGATGCATTGTTCTCTGACTGAGAGAAGAAAGCATGCAGTTTGACAGGATGAGAATTTTTGCCATAGCAAGCAATTCACCCATTTAGTTCTTCAGTAGTCATGTACACAGCATGCACATTTCCACTTTAAATATAACATACAATTCTAGATAATCCTACAATTGCCAAATCATTCAATATTATGAATTATTTACCTGATTATCTGTAATCATATGGAAGCTAATGTAGCATCGATTTGCTCTCTTGTATCATGTTAAGTTTATTATTAGCCCTAATGAACTAGGACTATAACTGTATTATCTTGGATAGTCTGTAATTCGGAAAGATTAGGGAGACTGTTAGTCATGCTGTTTCTGTAGAGACTGTTGATTAGCACACTTTGGTTGTATGTTGTCAAATATTCCATTCAAAAGTGCCGATAGGGTTGCCCACATTTTAACCATGACTCATGTTTGTTTGGACTGTTTCCACCACGATGTGTAGAGAACCTTGAAGATGAGGAGCTAATCAGCAAAACCAGCGTTCCTTCCCTGAGACAAAGTATTTGTCTGCTTTTTAGTAATGCCATAGTCAGTGAAGGTTAGGGTGACTGAATCATTCCAGAGTGGCACGTTTACTACTCACTTGGTGCTTTTTGTAATCAAACCACAATAGATAGGGAAAATGAATGTGTTATCAATTAAAAATATGGAGATTTCCATAATCTGTTTTAGAGAAATGGAAATTTCTCCCTGCATAGGCATTAAATCAAAAAAATCTGATCAGATTGAATCAAGACATCATATACAACTCATTTTCTTGCTTAAGGGCAGTTTTCATGACTGAACATATTCTAATTGGTACTGTTAAACTGAAAATTTTACAAAGTATGCAGGGGTCTTGAATTTTTTTGTCCTCAATGACTATTTAAGATCAAAATTCAGAACAGTGATTCTTGAGGGAATAAAATAAAGCAGCACCAGAAATAAAGGACCTCCTCCCCAACCCTGGACAGTGGAAAAATAAATAAATAATAAAAACAAAAGTGCTTAAAAAGGAGATAACTCATAGATTGCTGCTAGCATTTCTGGCACTCCTCTTGTGTCCAATTAGTAATTCACAGAAAGAATGCTAATATACCTCTCTCTCCACTTAGACTGGGAAATCGCCAATTAGAGTCAATCAGCAAACAGCCTGCACCACTGCTGAACACTTCTCACTGAGAAAATGGAAAAGGGGGTGAAGGAAGGGAGAGGAGGAGGATGGAGCAGGAAGGAGTTTCGGGGGAGAGTAGATATAAGGTGCCCCCTTTAAAAAGAAATCTGGGCTCCAGGCATGATGTGCATGCCAGTAAAGGATTTGGAAAGGGTGTCTTCATGCTGAGGAGAGAACGGGAGAGAAGCAGTACTCTACTGTATGTTGGCTGGGTTGTTCTTTTATCATCATCATTATTATTATTATCATTATTATTATTATTACCTGCTCGATTTGACTGGTCAATCATGGGCTGTACTATTCTTCTCCTGGCATTAATGAACCTGGTAGAGAAAAACAAAAACAGAGAGAAGTGAAAAACAAATGTTAAATCACCCTGCATTCACACAGAGAAAGATTCATCACAAGCAACCCCAAAGACAAAACAGTTTTGCATGACTTAATGGCAACATTAGCCACCGAGTCCTTGAGAGAGGCACTCACAACAAAACAGCAACAAACAAAAGGGCAATTGTGTGTTGACTTGGGAACCCAGAGAGTGATACTTTTAATGTTCCTTATGATCTATTCCCCCCTCTTTTAATAAAGCTTTTGATTACATTTGGTTGCTATGGGCACCAGGGACACATTCTTCAAGTATTAAGTGCAGCTTGGGCACAGAAGAACCCTCACTTTGGCACATCCCTTTCTCACTCTCTCTTTCTTAGTTGATCGTGCAGCCAGTTGCACACAGCACACACCAACTTTATACATAGTTTACAGGACCCTGTCTACAACTCCTTCTCCAAAGCAATGTTATTTCTGCAGGGTTATCACCCACTGGAATTTCAAAGTAAGCTTTAAGTCAGAAAAGTGTAGGATACAAATGGGTCCTTTCATTACTCCCCAGCACCCCCACCTCCACCATTTCCCTCTGAGGGACCCCCACTCTCATCGCATTGTAGGGGTTCTACTCCCCTTCCAGCTGTCTAGAAATGAGGACCAGGCATAGGTCTTGTGCTTTCAGGAGGTATTGTTATGTCAGCGAGCCCATCAATTAGGTTGTCTGAAGTTTTATCACCACCACAGCAGCGAATAAGTGCAGCTTCACAAAGCCTCCCCAGCCGGCTGTAGTCCTGTGGCTTTTTTCAGTGTAGAGCCAGAGGTCATCTGAAGGTGACTGCCAACCAGGGGCAACCTTCTTAACTTGGAATGAGATGCCTTGGGCTGTGTCAAAGGCAAGTTAGCCACTCAGGTCGAACAAGCTCTCCACCTTTCTCTCTTTCTTCATCCTTTAACCCCTCGTCTCTCTCTCTCAGTCCTTCTCTCATTCATTGTCATGTACTAAAAACATAGCATTGACTTAGCACTACAGGTACCACCATGTGGTTTATATTAAAGAGGGGTTTCAAATCACATTGGAGCTGTCCAACATGGGGTCCTTTGCTGGTTCCAAAAAGTAGAGAAGAGAAAAAAAAAGGTTCCACCGCCCTCGTTTAACGTATGGGCCACAGCACCATCGGTACAGCTAAAGAACTGGTCATTAGAAGGAAGGGAGAGCTGGAACCAATTTGGACTCCTAATCCCCCATGAAGCCCTGATACCTGTCCTTACCTTCTCCAATGAATTTAAACGCCTGTAATCTGCCTGGCTCAAAGAGACATGGTAAAACATACAAAATGCACAGTTGGGAAAAGAAAGACACGGTGCTCATTTAGCAGGGGGCATCCAGAGTGCAGGTACGCAGGGGTGCCGCAGGCCCTTGAGAGAAAATGATGAAACACATCCATATGAGTATAAGAGAGAATGAAAAAGGTTGAAGGGAGTTGGGGTGCACGAATGAGATGGTTTGATTGGAAATTATATGTTTGTAATGCACTATTTGTGATTTAAGGAGGGACTAAGGATTAAGTTTAAGTTAAGTTATTGTTTTCTTTTTTGTACTAAAACAAAGAGGACAAAGGATTCTCAGACAGCAGTGTTGTCAGAGAATGATGCTTCTAGCATCAAAACCAGCCGAGCAAGTAAACAGTAAGACATTCCTGGTATCACACTCCCACTTTATGCTCAGAATTCAAGGACTGCCAAATATGTTTTGCTTTCTCAGTGCACAAACGGGCTCAAAATGACAAAGATGTACATTCTTACCTTTTATGGTACATAACCATAAGCAAATAATATTAGGAATGTTCTTTTTAGGTGCTAAAATTTGCCCACGTGGTTTACAGTGACTGCAGAGGAAGTACTTTATGGACTGGAGAATAAGCTGTTTGGTCACATTTCTTTTTCTCTAAATGTTTTTAAAACAGAGTTCTTCCTCGTGTGTTCTTTCTTACAGGAAATGTATAACAGAAAGTATACAATAAAAATAGTTAGCTATGCAGGTGTTTGCTGTCATTCAAATGGTAGTTTTTAGCATGAGAGCAGTTGACTATTGGTTAACCATCACCATAGCATAAATTCACCAACACACACACACACACACACACACGCTCTGTTTTTGTACACTAAACAAGTTGCCACAGTAACCAGGAGGCCATGCAGTGCATTGGCCAGAATGGGGGGAGACAAAGGGCCCCTCTCATGGCCTTAGAGCACCTTTTATCAGTCTGAGTAAAGCCAATTGAGATTATCAGCACCAGGCCTGATAACAGTGTTTTCCCTCAGCCTGTGAGTTGCTAATGGTGTGTGCTTAGAACAGCACGACCAGGAATCCTCCAGAGATGAAGGCCAGTCAACTTGGATGGACAGATAGATGGATGGATCTGAGGGCCCAAGGCCCTGAGAGAGGCACAGAGGTTGGCCACATGGACCCAGATTTCCCAACCACTTGCTAAAACATACATGTACGCTAGACATTGACACCATGTACATGACCACAACTATTGTCAGTGTGTCTGTAGCTTAACCAGAGCACAGGAGGCTCACAGGGGACGCTATAGCTAAAAACCTCTAACCCAAAGCTCATGCTTTATTATCTACATCTGGTGGTCTAACTTATTATGGCCTGTCTCTGCTCATTGTTAGAGCACAGAAACACCAGCACACACACAGTACCTCTCAGCATGAGAACTCCATGCCGTTTTCAAACAAATAATTAAAGGCAGGGTTAGGGGGTCATGTAAAGGTCATTCCTTGGGATACAGTTCAGAATGTATATGTATTACCCCAGAAAATGTGGGCTAGTGGGGACAGTGCTGTTTAATGTGGGTCATTGGTTTCTTCTAGACAATAAGTCTTAAAAACATTTTCAAGTTGCATATTAAAAAGTGCACTTACAGTGCTAAGTGCTAAATCTGCTTTGGAGCATGCATTAGAGCAGGTACTGTATGCACATGGCCCTCAGTGTATGTGTGTTATGTGTATATCAGCACATTCTTCACACTCTATTGTCAATTGGCCTACAGTGGCACTTCCTGCTGTTTTGACTGACGTGTATATATGCATGTGTATGTACAGATGCAATATGTATATCCACTGGAAGACAAAGAAAGTCTGAGTGCTAGCTGTACATGTTGCAGAGGAATAAACACAGAGAGCCAGTGATGGAGCCAGTGCAGCAGGAGTCCACTTGACACAGGGTCTGCT
Source organism: Monopterus albus (assembly GCF_001952655.1). Classification (NCBI taxonomy): domain Eukaryota; kingdom Metazoa; phylum Chordata; class Actinopteri; order Synbranchiformes; family Synbranchidae; genus Monopterus; species Monopterus albus. The sequence goes on along the minus strand of NW_018128021.1, from coordinate 292,489 downwards.
AACACATATGGGATGGGGGCTTCAGAGAGTGCCTGCTTAGGTGTTAAATACCCTGGCTAGCATACAATGTTTTGCTACACCCAGTGTGTGCATGTGTGTGAGTGTGGGGGGGAATGAGAGTAAGGGGCAGGTAGAAACAGAAAGGGACACCTTAGTGTAATAGGCTGCTGGAAGTATGAAGAGGAAATCATAACAAACCAGTCTGCCTGACTCAGTGCTTGCATTTTTTCTTTTTTCTTTTCTTGCCTCCTCATCTCAGTCTGTCACAAAAGCCTTGTTTCTGGTTAACTGACTTGCAGCCACACCTGGTAACTCACTCCTGTAGTCAGCATTCCTTCCCTGAGAAATCGTCATGCCAAACCACCCTACCCTGGAGCACAGCCGAGAGAGAGAGAGAGAGAGCCTTGCTGCTTTGCTGGCCAATTGCACTGGAGATCGGAGGGAACCCAGCCAATCAGGAGTGGGGTCACTCATTTGACGAGTTTGTGATGAAAGAAAGAACCAGAGCCAGAGCCAAAGCGAGACAGGAGAGAGAAACAGAGAAATGCTAAACATGTCTTCTCCAAGAAATGACTGCTCTGTTCCTGTAGAGCAAGTGAAGAGAGGTGGAGGCTTTGAAATTGTGACAGGAATCATTGACATCTTATTGCCTTCATAGCTGCCCATTTTGACATCTCATATGCACAGGACTGTTTCTGTTTGTCAGGCAAATTCCTGGGCCTCTGTCTGTCTTTGCAAGAAGATTAGATACAACACAGTTTCAACAAGACTATGCTGAACTCGGTCCCTGATCACTGCTTGCAAACATGCCTGTCCTCTGGTTCCTATTAAAGCTCATTGCTTCCATATTTCCGCTTCAGACAGAAATAAAGATTCCAAACCCCCAGCGATTGAGTCACAACTCACTGGAATCAAAGCAGTAAGGATTTAGGTTGATCTCCCTCCCCTCAAAAAAGGACAAGATGGACAGAAAAGAATAAAAACACTCAATGTCCTTTGACCAGGAAGTGCATGCAAATTAACCCCATGAGGAAGGTGTGTTTAGTATAAGCAAACACTGATTATGGTCTGGTCAGACAGTAGGGCAGTCTGGGGCTACTGAACCTCCAGCACTGATATAGTGTAGTGTCAACAACACTGACTGAATCAGCTCATATGATCCTAACAAGGCCTCTGTAACAGTTCATACATAGCTTGCCACCAGACTGAACCCACAGTATCTGTGGATTTATCATGAACTATCACAGCTTTTCACAAGCTCTACTCATCTGGGATGGTAATAAAGGACAAAGAGATAGGGTAGGAACGAGGAAGCTTGCTCAAGCTCATCCTATCAGAGATGGAGTTTCCCTTTTTCCTTCCCTGCTTGAAGTTAAAACAGGAGTCAAGAGACATAAGCTGGGCGAACATTACCTCAGCCCCGTGTTTGATTTACTGCAGATGTGAAGCGGAGCAAAGCAGGATCGTTTTTAGGAACGTCAGAGAGGGCCCACGTTTAGGGCAAGCCACTGTGTTTACATAGTTTTACCTCTGTCTCTCTCTCTCTCATCCACAGTGCTTCCATATCCCCCCACACTCTTTTGTTTGCTTCTCAAAGGGGGACTGTTTCACCTCTCCTCCATGGACTTTCACTGACCTGTTTTGCTTTCCCTTTTTATTACTCCACTCATTGCCCTTTTGTGGCATCTGCCCTAGCCCCCCCCCACACCCCTGTATGAGTAACATTTGCATTTCTCTGTCAGTCTAGCTGCAGAAGTCATTCCTCTCTGAAACCCAGGGTTTCGAGTCATTAAGACTGGAGTGGAAAATCAGACAAAGAATTATATATTTGTGTTGCAAACTGACACGATTTAATGAGCAGCTAATTAAAATAAATCAATAGCACTGCGGCATGCTTGCTCTCTGTCTCTCTTTTCTTGATCTGATTTTCTCTCAGCACCACAGAGGTGGAATACTGCAGTGTGGAGTGCAATGCTATTCTAGTAATGGTTTTACTCTAAAAAACTAGGCTTCAACTATTGTATTATGATGAGTAGGTGAGAACTCAATGGCTCATCACAAAAGAGTAAATATCTTCAAGCCCTATACAATTTGAATGATAGAAAAATAGAATAATAACCCTGGAAGTAAACCTCTTAACTACAATAGCAAGACAAACAGCAAAAGAGCCAAACATAGACACCTCTTCCTCTATTTACCCTCCCATCTATCATTTTTTCCGCTCTTTCTGGGCCGTGCAGTCCAGAAGGCTGACCCATACATGGCAGTCTGTGAGGGCCCAGCTGCTGACTGTCCGTCAAACACCTCCAGAGCAGTGCTGGGCCAGGAAGACCACGCTTGTTGCCCCTTTGATCTGGCAAGCAGCAGCTGATGCTCCACACAGCAGCACTTTGTTCCTCTGTCTCCTCACCACACTCTGTCCTACGGCACAAAAACTAGTCCAGAAGTGGAAGGAGAGAAAGAAGGAGCGGAGAAATGTGGGGTATATGGAGTGGGGAGAGATAAAAAAAAAACGTGCCGGTTTTTCCTCCCTACAACATCTACAAGCTCTGACAATGGCAGCAGGGGTTTTTCTTGGCCCCGACGCAGCTTTCGGGCATCTACTTCTTGGTGCTTCACCCTCCCTTCTTTTTAGAGACATGATAGTTATTGTTCAAATCAGCCAGGGTGAATGGAATGGACCGAAGCCAAGTATGCCCCAGGCGTCAACACACCTGTATGAAAGAGACCTTATTGTAGCAACCCAGCATGGCTAACCTGCTCTAGCTCTACCAGTTTTCTGGGGTTAGGAGGGAGGGTGGAATCATCTCTTCTTTCTTTCATACCTGCACCCTCTCCCTTAAGACAGCACCTTATTAACGTGCCTAGGTGCACAAAAGTTATTCTCTGCCTGCCCAGGAGCTGAGGGACCAACAGCGTTGTGTTTTTCTTGTTTGAAGAGCATCTGAAAACATCCAACGTGTGTCAGTATTAGCCCTCGTCATAGGTTCCAGCATATAGCTCATGACAGAGGTCATCAGCAATGGAAGGTAACACTCGTTCCTCATAAGCCACTGTCTCACCTTTTGGGTGGGTGAGAGCTTCTTGCTTTCATGCAGGGCCAGCAAGAAAGAGAATAGAGACATGCTGGCAGGCTGACACACACACACACACGCACGCACAGAGACTCAAACAAGAGAGAGAGGGAGAATACAATAAAGGAAAAGAAAGAATGAATCCAGCACTATCATTACCCCAGCCTACCCATCAGCCCTCCTGAGATGAGTGGGTGTGCGTACCAGATCACCCCATTTTCTCACTTGTGAAGAGTGCCACCCCTCTTGCCCAGATTTCACATTTTCCCACAATGTCAGGCCTGCTGGACTCCTTTCTATGTCTCTGCAGGGAGGGCAGGTATTATCTCTATTTCCATCCACTTCTCACTGCGATCAGACAAATGTGTGACTTTTTTAGCCTCTCTGTCTCTCTCCTACACTATCTTTCCATCTCTGTTTCTTTCACCCTCTCTTTGTCTCTCCTGCTCCCTTTCATTCTCAATCCTTTTTTCCCTTCGCCTGGTAATCGAGTGAGAGATTCTGCGACTCTGTGACTCCCCCTTATTGTCATATATCAAATAGGATGGCTTTGTGGATTACCAGGGGAAGCTGATAATGACATGATAGAGGCATGATATTTCAAACAAAATTGAGTGTCAATTGCCTGCATCGTCTAGGCAACACAAGCGTCTGTGCTGCAGCAGTCAGACAGGAAATAAGGCCAATCTATTTCCTTTGCACCATATCAAACATCTCCCTATTTTATAAGACTACCGTGGGTTCTGCTCAAAAAAAAGAAGAGGGGGCCTGCTTCAGCACTTACATCCTTACACGACATGCATGCATGGGTACACATGCAAGAATGCATGTGCTGTACATGTACACACACACTTGTAGACATGAACCTTTGCTGCTGAATCTCAAATGCATTAGCAGAAGTCCGAAAACAGAACCAATGGGAGGTTGTACGGGAAAGGTGCCCCAGTTTATCACTCTGCCCCAAACACATGCCCTCTCTGCTCTTGCCACTTACTTTTTTCTCCTCACACATCTGCACTGAAGGCAGTGAAAATACACAGCAGTTTCAGTAATTAATAAATGCCACCTAAACCTGGCAGATAGATTGTCAAGATTTCCTAATGCTTCATTCCAGGTGTTGTTGCAGTCCTGAAGGGCCAGACTGCTGGGAGTACAGGACTCGGTGTACAGTATGTGGTTCTGTTTGTGTGTGTGTATGTTTGGAAAGGGATTCTCCCTCCCACTGGGATGTCATCATCTTCTCATCATTGTGTCTCTGGTGTGTGAGTAAGTGTTTCCACCAAGCACATGATGTGTCTGAGTGAGTGTTTGCGTCTAGCACATATTAGTGACCACAGAGAGTCATTGGTCAAATGCTGTCAGCTTGCCTCTGACTTCTCTATTTAATAATTAATCTGAGCTTCAGCTGCATATAGTTGCTTTGACACAAATAAGCGCAAACAAACACATGTGGAGGCACGGTCAGAAGTAGAGTTTAGGGCTAAAAAGCCCAGCAGCAGGGCTGTTATATAAACAGCTGTTGTTTGTGGAGGGGTCTGCTGGCAGAAACAGCAGTGACACTGTGGAACAGACCTCACTGACTCTGATGTGTCTGGTGGCCTGAAGCGGGCCCACTGCCTCTCAGATCAGCGCTACCGCTGACTGTGGACAACTTTGATTGGCCTTCTTCATATGTGACAGCTTGACTGTCACACAGAAGCCACAATCAGTTCAGGCTACGTTGCAGAATACGGTCCTTGAATTGAAGACTGAACTGTCATGAATGATTCTTCACATGAAGGCTCTACCATTAATATTTTTTATCAAATGGCAGATATATCATTTTGAAGACTTGCTTTTTTCTTCACTTCATACATTTGAACAAGCTGAAGAAAGTTATCCAAATAGTATAACAAAAACAAAAAAATATTAAAGACATTGACATCCTCTACCCCCACTAGGGAGAAAGCATTCCCGCCACCCTTCCTTTCCACCACACATGCTCACAGCAACTCCCAATTGAAACATCATCATCAATAATGGGAGGAATGAATATTCATAAGGCTGTGAAGAGAGAAACCAAAGATTAGTGTAATATGCTCCTCATTGTTCTCCCCCTTTCCTTCTCCAGCGCTTCCTCTGTATCTCTGCATCTTGTTATGCATGTAATAGTGTTTGCTAATAGTCGCTAATTCCTCCAGTTACCTCTGATAACTTCATCAAAGTGCATGTGTGTGTGTTTTTGTGTGCACAGAGAGAGCTTGGCAGCAAGCGGCGCCGTTTATTTCTCACATCTCCCAAATTGCAAATTACCAAGCTTGATACCTGCAAGATTTTAGGCCACGTTCCAATTAAGACTGAATTGTTTTTGTGGAGAAGCCTTGTGACTCCCTCCCTCCCCTTGTCCTTTCTCTTTTCTGCTTGGCACAGACGCCACTGATATCTCATCCATAACAGGCCTGAATTGGGGCACAGCATGGCTTAAACAAACAAAGGGCTATATTGATTTATAGGGTCTTCCATGATGGGCTTATTGGCTTGCACCTCAAAGCCACAGAGGGCGCTAGGCCATGAATCACAGCTTTAGAAAACACACACACACACATACACACACACACAGAACAGGTTAAGAAAAAATACATTAGATTATTGTTAAGGATGTGATTCCAACTCTCTCTTTCTCTCTCTCCCTTTCATTGTGTTTTGAAGGAAAGTGGAGGTGAGGTCAGAGAAGGATATTTTCAATTTGACACCACACAGCAACAACAATACTTATTTGTGGGGATAGAGGGAATGCAAGAGTGAAAGAGGCAGGTAAAAAAACTGTGAAAGAGAAAGAGTGAGAGAGAACGAGCATGCCTGGACAGAGAGAAAATACCTTGCAGAAGTTCACAGAGTTTAAAGAGCTCAGTTAAAGAAGGAACTCCTGTCCACTCTGGCTCTCTCTCTCTCTCTCTCTCTCTCTCACACACACACATACCCTGAAGGCCATTCTGTTACACCTGGTCACCTTTATCCTTTTTAGTCCCCCACACTCTCACCCCTCCTTCCAAACACATACACCATGCACATAAACACGCAACATTCAACCGTTCAAAACACCACCAAGATAAACACATAGCAGCACCCTGTGGCTAACACACAGCTCCTCTGGCTACCTCCCTCAGCAGATAAAACTCATTATTCCAGATCTACTCTGTCAGGTTGTCTGATCCTCTGGGGCCGCAGTTTAAACCTCTCTCTGTCTCACTGCCTCTATCTCAGTCATAAGCCGCAAAAAGACCAAGAATCTGTGGCAACTGACCTCCAGAGTAAAAACACAGTTACTAGCCATAAAGAAGCACCAGACATAAAGTTGATTTTTTTTATCCACGACCACAACGCAAATCAAATATAGTGGAAAAAAAAAGCAATCAAGCATGGTATTTAAACTGCAAAATCACAAAATAGTATAGAATCCAAGGGACTTATGCACCTATTCAGATGGCTGGTGCCTCTGTTGGGACTTGCCGTTAACACCCATGTTGGGCTTTAGAACTAAATAACGGGCCAATATCCCAGGCTTTCCAGCTGCATGCCCTGAAAGTTCATGGAGAAACCATTTGTCCCAATGAGCTCTAAAGGCAAATGGAAGCTCATAAACAGCCTTGACTGTATAGACTTTGCATTTTATCTTTTAGCAGTTTCCCCTTTTATGGGGCAAGGACCACTACAACGTGGGGAACAAGGGAGGGATGAGTGAGATGGGAAGATGGAAGGGAGAGCATAAGAATGACAGTAAGGATGTTAAGAAAGAAGATGATGGCAGAGAGAGCAGAAGAATAAGCATGAGATACAGGTTAGGGGAATGAAAGAGAGGAGAACTAAGGTCACAAATCTTGCTGCTATTCTAGTTCATGACATCTTTGCTCGTTTGCGGCTGCTCATTAACAAACAATACTGCTGTGAAATTGGTTTAATGACAAAGTAATAAAATTGCTATTCTGCTCACAGATGGCTTCAGGCACAGGGAGATTCTGGCAGGCTTACTGTGGCTGCCCGTGTGCATTAAGGTGCTTGTTCATGAAAACAGCATCCTGCACTTTCGTTCTCACTATCACCAACCTTTTTCTTCTTAAGTTCCTTCTCTTCCTGCAAATGAAATAAAATTAACCTACTTTCCTCCCTTGTATTCTCCTTGAATTCTCCCTCTCCTACATTCTCACCCTCTTGCTCTCCTTCCAAATCGCTCTCTCTCTCTAGTGTATTCTCTTTCCCATTCTCTCTCTCTCTCAATCTCGCTCCAGTTCTCACCCCTAGTACAAAAATTACCATCTTAAAATAAAAAAAGATGGCTCGCCCACGCAAACGCAGCTCGACTTCATTTCAAACGCAGAACCCTTGTTATTAAACGACCCACCAATAAAACCAGGCCGTTGAGGAATAAAAGAGCCAAAAGGAGCAGAGAAGTACAAAGACCTCCCTCCTCCCATCTCTCTTTAATGCTTTCTCTGTAATGCCTCTTTCAGCTCTTTGCCTCTCTATCGTGCCTCATCTGGCTTCGTTCTTCTTGCATGCCGTCTTTGCTTGGAGAATTCCACAGCCTTGGAGAGTCCTGAGCTAGCAGTGGGAAAACAAGTAAAAATGTGTTCATTTTTGAGCATGATCGCCCAGCAGTGCCAGTTTTATTAAAGCACCACCTGTTTTTCATAACTGCAGACTCACACAGAGGTGCTCGTGGCTATGGTGGGTGTCCATGCCATGCTATGACCCAATGTGCCCCTAGTGACTGATAAAGTGGGAGTGGGTCCTGTTAATCACATTGAATGCTACAACAAGGCTCATGCGCTCGCTCACAGCACATACAGTACTGTACACTGTGAGCACACACATAAACACGGTGGTGCACATTAGCATCCGTCGTTTAAGACTCCCTTGGCTTATCCTGTGTGCACAGCATGTGTCCAGATTCACCGTGAACAGATATTTGGATCTGTAACAAGTGCTGAACAAAATGAAAAACAAATGAAACATACTACAACAGGGAATCTGTTCTCTTTTACTCTTCCAATCATGAAAATATGTTTTTCCAAATGTGTTTCTCTCTCCAAAACCGATAAAATGGGATTATTATTACAGCGTCAAAAAAGCAGCCAGATCAAATGAACTTAGCGGATAGGGGGTGTTGGTAGGGGGCTGGCACTTGGGATCTGACAACAGAGTCAATTCTGCTAATTAACTGCCAATTAGCGGTCCCTAAATGAGAGGGATCATGATGCGTGTGTTGGCAGCACCCCGATAGTCTCTCTCTCTCTCAGTCAGACGTGCATTTACACTCAACCCCGCACACAAAGACACACCAGAGAGATACACACATGCATCCGCAGTTTCTACACACTCCAGCTGTATATTTAGAAAGCCAGGGGCGTAAGATGGCCACTGCTGGGAGTCCCTGGTTGCAGCCAAAAAAAGGCCTGACATTTCCATCTGGGTCAAAATTAGACAGATAACCAGCAACTTCAGTCAAGTAGTCCACCAATGGAAGAGAAGTAAGGAATATGTAGTGATATAAAGGAGAGGAAAGAGAGAGGAAAATGACCTGTAGGAGATTCATAAGACTAAAGAATGTGAAGAAAACCGAGGTGGCTTCACCAATTTCAGAGCTTTATATGACATTTGGAAAATAATAGTTATTGTTTTGCATTTCATAATGGACTCACTCGACAAACCACAGAATCATAAAAAAACATCATTTACTGTGTTTGTAAGCATCTCATTGGACTGAGAAAGGGACTGGAAAATGCTTTGCTACTATAAGTGGAGGCAAATTTGACTTTGGTTTTTCTCTTTCTTGTTCTCAGACGCCACAAACAACAGCATTTTGTAATTTACACTCTGAGAAGTCTGGAGGGAGAGAGAGTGAATGGGAATGGGGAGCATGCTGTGAAGAGAGCTTCTGAGCAGTCAGTTTAGAATAAAGTCTAACTAAACTCAGTTTACCTGCTACAGCAGGATGCAATCTGGGAAAAAAACTGCAGTGTTGAAAAGGCATATGTGTGTAATCACTGATGAAAAGTTTGTCTTTTTTATATGTAGTATCCTTCTGACCTCTTGTTCTCTATCAGATATGCTCTATTTTTGTTCCACAACTAGGTGCAGTAAACCGAAATCTTTTTGGGAGACCTAACACTTGCCGTCAACACTATTGTTTGCATATACTGATATTTTGGTAGTAAAGTCTTATGAGGTACTTATAAGCTTCTCCTTAAGTCTCTAAATGACAGACTCAGATATATTATACATACAGTAAATGCATATGGTGCAATATGATGACTGTCTGTTAATAGTAGAGTCTGTCCTCCTGGCAAGAGGGATTTTCAGAAAGAGAGATAAAACAAAAACAATCAGTGCACCATGCCCTGCCTGAAGAGAGTGAGCTTATGTCATCTCCTCAGTGGGCACAGGCTGTTTGGCGCCGTCGTCTGGCGGATATCCTTCCCTTATCATGTGACCTGTGCTCCGACAGGGGGCAAAGGTTGGCTGCGATCTGCCCCTGTGTCTTAATAACTCACTCATTGTATTCCTTTCTGCCGCTAATTAGAGCCTCTCCCCTGTGTGTATGTGTGTGTGTGTGAGTCTGCGCCTGTATTCCCCTCTGGGCTGGAGAGAGAAGGCAGAGAAGTAAAAATAGAGTGTGGCTTAGTGCCCTCTTTATTGTTATTAGTGCTCCAGTGGCACAGCAGTCAGTCATCATAGATGCCAAGAACTGACATATTTGCTCTCCGACTTGCTCTGCCCCTCTCCTCTCTCTCTGTCTTTGCCATGGAAATGACCAACTGGCTGCCTGTGAGATGAGGGAATAATGAGGGAACGATTTCCTTCCTTTTTTTAGATGCTGTTTCTCTCAGTCATCTGTCATTGGTGTCATCTCTCAGGCCTATGTACTAGCCCTGTGTCGGGGGGGGGGGTTTACTTGCATGGATGTATGTGTGTGTATATTGCTG
>NW_018128021.1:260623-282371 GCF_001952655.1 Monopterus albus | reverse complement strand
GGCGGGGGGGGGGGATTACTTGCATGTATGTATGTGTGTGTATATTGCTGCAGTGGTAAATAACAGCAGGGTTGTTGGTGTGTGTGTTTATGGCGGTGAGCGAGGGTACATCATGCTAGGTCTGACGCTGAGACATGAAAGAATTCGGTCAGGCCCCATTTAACCCAGACTGATAGCAGGACACCAGGAGCTGCTGAGGCAGGCAGAAATACCGCCAGATACTGTAAACTGTAAACGCTTCGACACCTGAGACACCTGAGTCTGCCATTTCTTCACTATCCCAGAATGCCATGAGTGACATGGCCCTCACCTTTACCCACAATCTAAAACAAATGTAATCACAAGTCAAACCACTCCCTGATTCTGTTAACATGATGCCACTTGTTTCAAATATAAGCAGAGCACAAACACACTATCTAATGGTCAACTAATGCCGGCCTGACACACTGTACACACATACTGCAACTTTTCTGCACATATTGAGAGAGAACAGCAATCCATTAATAATGTTGAGCATAATGCACACATACATACAGTACAAACTTGAGCACGCAGGATAAAATTAACAGCATAATCAAGTCCTTCTCATCTGCTCAGCACCAGTGGAGTGAGATTGTGGACTTTAACCTTTTCCTTTGTTCCATATTAACATCTGACAGCTAATGGGGTGTGTGCTACAAACAGGCGAGGCTGCCTGCTATAGAACTAGAGTATAACCTGTGGTGCACAGAGAAAAGGTTTCAAACCAGCTGCAAATGGTCTGCTTTAGGTTTTGATTTCTGTGTGTATAGGTGAGATGCAGGTAAATATAAAGGGAGGTGTCAGCTGGGGGGAGTTGTTTGGGGAGTTGTGATGGGGCAAGGGGGGAGAGTGAGATGCACTGTCTATTGACTATCACACAGAGCACCCTTGTGCCCTCGCTGGACTACGATTGTGCCGGCGGACAAAGCCCTGATTCAGCACATCCTTTCCCCAAGGGAGAGCTCTGGAAACCGAAGATGCCCCCACCCACCCATCCTCAGCTTCTGTCTCTCCCTCCCTCTGTCTCTATCTCCTGCTCCCTCTCTTTGGCCAGTAATGTGGTAGTGGCCATGCATCAAAGGGAACTATAGAACAATGCAAGGGGCCAGCCAGGAATTTGAAGAGCTTTTAAACAGGACTTTCATATGGCCGAGTCTTGTCATATCCTGGGTGAATCGTGTCACTAGTCACAGGAACCAGAAACAGAGCAAAACAAAGAAACATTTAGCTGTAACTTACTGTCCTACCTAGCTCAGAACTACAGGGGAAACAAAACTTCATCATCCTGTCTCTTTCTCATCTTTCTCTCTCTGCAAAATAGCCAATTACATGACAACACCGACCAGGTGCTCTGACAACGTAAGCCTCTAAGCCTCTCTAATGACTTTATTTGTGAAAATTGATTCCAGGTGTTTTTGTTAACACGGCAGGTGTAACATTAATACACCTGTATGTATGTATGTATGTGTGTGTGGAAACAGGTTTCATGAGGATGCTACTTGGCGTGAGATTTGTTCAGACCTCTTTATAAATGGATCTGAGGCATTTCGGTGCCAAGCTTGGATTTCCTAGGCTCTGAGAAGGCAGGGACTCTTCCTATATCTATCTCTGTCTATGTCTCTGTCTATTTCTGTTGTTCTCTTTTCTCCCAGGTTAGACTATTTCTGCATTAATCACCATGACACAGGCAAGGCAACTCAATTTTCTGCTCCTGTAGGTAAGGTGCATGGCGTCCTGGAACGGTAGCATGAGGCATGAAACAGGCAAGCGGGGGCTAATCTTTGGTTACTGGTGTAATTGAAATGCTATCCACACTGTAGGGTGCATTAAAGTCTGATAACAGCAGTTCCTGTGGCCAATTTAAGTAGCTTGACTTCCCTTGGGTAGAAGGAAATAAAGCAAAAGGGTGAGAGATACAGAGAGAAAGAGAGAGAGTGTCGCGATGGAGGGGTGAGGATGTGGGTTGTGGGGGTGCTGATAGATAAGGCTGACAAGCCAGGCTAATTCTCCAGGCATGTTTCTCATTGTGATCCTGGAAAAATGAGAAAAAAAATGAATCACGAAACCAAAAAATCAATTGACCCTCGGGTGGCTTGTCAGGCTGCGAGTCTGATAAACCTAAAAGCTTCGTTAATGTCGGCCTGCCTGTACCCAACAGATAGAGCACTTTGTAAATGAACCCGCTTTGATAAATATATTAAGGAAAGCTGTGAATAAAAGGCACAGACTTGTCATTTGTAAATAGAACCCCCGCTACATGGAATTAGAATGATAAAATAGGGTTCCATATAATTAAGTTTGTGTAAGACCTGAAATCCGTGCAAATACCTTCCTGGAATTTTGAAAAGAAGCTGTCAGTTCAATTAATCTGAACATCACCCTGAGAATGTACTGAACAAAATTAAGCTGCAGATAAAACCTGGGCTAGTATTTTGATAAGTAATTCCTGTATCATTTCATTGCTTCTGTGATCATTTTATTTAATCCACCACCCCCAGTTATGTGCTAAGCCATCTACAAAGGCCCTGCTGGCCAGGCCACCAAAACCTTAATCCACCATATAGCTTGTGTAAAATGAGGAGGGGGTGGAAAGCAGTTTTTGCCTTTTGTGGGGGCACCAGTGGCAGCGCTAGGTATGGTTTTGGATGAAGGGGTGTGGTGGGAGTGGGGGGCTGTAGCATTAGCTTATGTTCTCTGCCTTTCTCCCTTAAATATATCCCACAGAATATATGTGCATCAAACCACAAAGACCACTGGCTTAGCTGCAGAACACTTTGCCGATAACACCGGAACATCCTGGTAGCTTAAATATAATAATGTTATAAAGGTTGTCTATGTGTATTTCTGCACGTGCATCCCTGTATGTGTCTACATGGGGAGGGCTTTACACAATCGGTTTTCACACTTTAGGTGTATTAGTCATCTTGGCTGGTAGGGAGAAGGATGCGAAGGCTTTTGAAAATGAAAGGCAGAACGGTGCTGGTGGTGGAGATTGGGCAAGCAGAAATCTTGACTCACCAGTTGTTTACTTGTAAGATGGTAAGACCTGTGTCTTGGGCTAGCTGCTTCTTCTGCTCTTCAGAAGGGTATGGATGCTGCAGGAGCAAACAGAGAGAGAAACACACACACATGAGCATCAGACTTACAGGTTAATATACATTTTCCGGCATGTAAACATTCATAAAGCACTGGAAAGGGAACACATGCTCTAAGTCGGGTTCCTGGGTGTTGCCTATTATTGTATATATCTAATATGCTCCCAGTGTTTGTTATATTGTGTAACCCAAGACTGCACCTCATGACTTCCACGCAATCCTGCCCCTCCTTTGCACAGTATAGCCATTCACAGCATATATGTATCCACCCACACAACACGTACACATATGCACACACACAGACACTCACACACACCCACTCACACCAGTCAGTGCTGTCAGAACTGGCCAAACAAGTTTGTCAAAACTGTCAACTGTGATAACCCCCTTTTCCTATCCCCACCCTGCCCATACACAAACAACATATACAGTATGGTAGCATACACACTGAACATATGCATCATGCACAGGAACAAAAACATAAACATACACACACACTGACAAGACATTCCAGCAGGTCTAACATAGATACTGTGGTGTCTGAGAATCCTTTTATAATACCAGTTAACAAAATGAGTGGGTGCAGATTTGCAGTGAATACGTTTATCGTTCCTTGAATGTATGACATGTATCCTAGTAGTGGCTCCTTCATAGAAACCTGCTGAATACAGACTAATGCTAAATGAACAGAATGCTGTGAAATCTCCTCCACAGCTTCACCAGGATTTTTACCTGGAAATGTAATTCTGCGACCAGGGTTGCAGTGATACTATTTGTGTCAGGTCCAATCTAGAGAACATAGTCTGATATAAATGGCAGACCTTGGGCTGCTTCGCTCCCTCTGGGCCTGCGATGAAGCATGACAAAACAGCAGTGATCGCTGCTGACAGATGTCTTTAAGGGCCAGATTAGGAGTCGAGGCGCACGCAAACGAAACAAATGAGATACTACGTGTTTCATTCAGTCACTGTAGAGCATGCATACACCCCAAGTTACACATACACATGCACACAAGCATGTGCAAACGAATGCAAACAGGCACATACTAATATTCATTGACATGACATCTGCAAATCACAACAGACAAAAATTCCTAAATCCACCTAAATCCTCCTATTTTTCAGGTGGTTTCAAGGTCCATTAAAAGGAAAACACCTTTAGCTACACAACATATACCCTGTTGCCAGCTACTTTATTCCTCCATACTAATTGAGAAAGCAAGAACTGATAATGTCTATCTAGTTTGTGTTAACTGAATTAATTTTTTTCTTTAAATGATAACAGTTGCTTAAGAACTATTTTCTCATTGAACAAAGTGAGGTTTCATATGAGCAGAGAGGACGATTGGTCCTTACAGGTAGCACTGTCAGTCTAAATGTAGTCTATTTTAATTAAAGGACAGATTAAAACATGGTTTAAGGAATGTGCCCAATTAATAACAAACAAGGTTGAGATTGGACAAATAATGAGGCCCGGCTTCAGAGAGGGATTAATCTAATTTGTATTTGTGTACATAGTACCTTCTAATATAGCCACATTGCCACAAAAGAAAGATGATAATGTTTGCATAGAAATACATTTTTTGATTTCCAGGTGCTGACATTTTCTTGGCTAGCAAATTTCTGAGTTACTGTGTGTATGTGCGTGCACAATATCCTAAGAACATATCTGCACCCCTATGTGTGTGTCTGGCTCTGTATGTCTACTCTAGACCACAACAATAATGCCTCTTTTTCCCTCCCCTGCACTCCCAGGCTTTCTTGGCATTTTCTCATTAGTTATGACCTCGGTCATGATCAAAACATGTTCGCAAATATAACAATACACAAACCCGCTGTCACTCTTTTTTTTATGTGTGCACACTACACATATAGACAATTGCACACACATAGAGATGTAGCTAAAGATGATGTGGTATGGAGGTGCAGGGAGAGGAGCAGCCTAGATTGGAAATGGGAGTAGGTCATTTACATTGTATTAAGGCTTCCACAGCCGCTCAGGCCCAGACCCGGTCATCAATTGCCTACTGTCAGCCAGAACACGCTCTAGCCTGATGATAAATACGCCGGCCAGCGGCGTAGCTTGTCCAGCAGCTACTGCGTAATGAATGGTTTGAACAAACAAGAAAGATGTCTCATCAAGGAGAGTGGGGATGTTAAAGCCCCCGCGTGCAAAACCCCTGAGTAAGGAGATTTACTTTGACCAACACAACACAGACAGACACACACAAACTCCTGTTTTGTTTAGCTCACAGCCCTCGCTCATTCCCCCACTCCTTACCACACTGTGTCAGATTAGATCTCCAAGACTTACATGCAGTTGCACACATGCACAGCCAAGCAGACATACAGAGAGGCATACACAGGGTATGCCTGTATATAACCTTTATTGATCCTCTCTCTCACCTTTCTTGCTGAACCCCCTCCCTGACACACACACATGCACTTTTTATGGCTGTGACTGCGGGTCACCCACACTTTTCGTAAAGCATGGCATTCTGAAATCTCAGCTACAGAAAATGGTGTGTGGTGCCAGTGGCGATACACACGCACAGGCACATGAGAAGTAAGTTGGCAAGGTAGACCTGGTGGTTACAAGGCTGCAGCAGCCATGAAATCGGGGGGCTATTTAGACCTCTGAGTAACCTTTTAACATTAATTGCCTCAATAAAAAATATATATCTTAATAAATTACCAAATGAGCACAAAGTAAATCTTATATAAAAAAGTAAACGTGAGATGAATGGGTGAATAAATATTACACAAAACACATAAAGGCAGACTACTAAATCTGTTCTAATGTGTTTCTTCCTAAAGATGTCCTTCTCTACCCTCAGGAGGCAGTATGACATGGTTATTTAATGGATGAAACACAAACACAGAGCAAGATCAAAGATGGTATTGATAATCTTCCCACTAGCCTTGGATCCGCTCAATATGTTCAGGTACAAACACCAAGTCCAATATCCTAAAAGAAGATTGACCGCAAAAACATAAAACAGCCAGTCTATAAATAATTAGAGCCAGAAATGAGCAGCTTCAGTTTGTTGTCTGGGCAGCATCTCTGATCGAAAACAGCTCCGTTAATTATGCTAAAGCCAGTTAATGGCACAAGCGTGCAATATCCTGCTGCACACATGTTGTCCAATTCCTTCAATCTGACCTGGAAAGGCATAGCCAAACATCAACACTAACATATAAACACAAACACAGGCACATATACAGGTGGATCATATTCTGCCAGTCATTAAAAATTGAGCTCTGTGTGTGTGTATGTGCTGGCTAAATTACAAGCTGTGATGTGCTCCTTACTCTCTGATAGCACTGGATGTGGTGGCCACTGTGGTTGCCCAAAATAGCTGAGGTAGCTTTATCATCTGCTGTGTATGTTCCTTACACTCCCCTGAACACATCTTGGCATTTCACCATATACAATAACCACATGTACTGCTGGACCACTTTCACGTCACACACACTGACTCCTTTCTATTCATTCAGCTTGCTATATATCAGTTTCATACTGTCCTGACACCTTATTGTTGCTGTCGTTAAATCCCACAGCCTGATCATTATCCCGGCTGTTTTGTTCAACCCCCACCACTTTACCAACTCTGCCCCTTCCCCTCCACATCCTGAACCTGCAACCCTGTGCTTTAGCTGCTGCTGGGCCCCATTGATGAATGACATCATCAGTGTGTGACATGAGTTATAGATCCAGGTCACAAGGTTGCAGTGGCTTGCAAACCTGTTTACCCCCAGCGCCATAGCAACAGAAAGATCTGCTGATGATGATTGATGATGTGATGTAGCCGGAGATCGATTGTCTCTTAGATAGGATTATTAAATAATCTGCATATATACTTTCATATAATATATATGTTTGATTATTCATTATAAGTGTTGCACTTAGTGTCAATATAATATATATGTTTGATTATTCATTATAAGTGTTGCACTTAGTGTCAATAGACAAACACGAGTAATGCATAAAATATTATAATTTTTATAATAATGCTTTTTAATTGTTGACAACATTTGATGGTCTTTATTGTGAGTTTGTGTCTGGTTTTATAGAAATATTATATCCCACTATTTCCTTTTATTTCTGCCTTCCTCACACTGATTGGAATCTTATTTGTTTCTAATCAAAGTGACTGGAGGGTGATAATAATATTCACTGTCAGAAATAAATGCAATCAAATATAGGAATGACATTTTAATATGGATTTCGCACTGAGCTGGGGTAAGATTGGCACATTTTAAATATCAAGTTGCCGTCATTAATAATATTACAATTGGCTCCTTTGACAAATGACAATGAGACTGAATGCATATCGGCATTACTGGGAGATCAAACAGATATGACAGATAAATCCAGTTGGAGTTTTTGAACCCATTACCAGTGTTTACTAGGTACATAGCAGTATCTGGCTTTTTAGCTGCAGTTTTCTGACAGATTTTGTGATTTAAATCGAAGAATACAGTTAATTACTTCTGTCATCATTAATATCAAATAGGGTGAAAACTGACAATTTAAAAAAAATGTATCAGTATAAACTATTTGTAAATAATGACGAGTTAATTGTTTTTGATCGATTAATTTCACTGATTATAAACTAATGTCATACCTAACTAAGGAGTAAACTGCCTGATTCAGTGTTCATTTGAAATGTATGTAAACTAAAGTTATATATGAAATGTTCTTTTTCCATTACTATCTATACTGTATGTCCATTTCCAGTTTTTAATTCTGTGCTTAACTTTGTCTCTGTCTCCACTGTTCTCTTTTTCTTTCCATCCTTCTGTCACACTCCCTGTCTTTGTGTGTGTCTTTGGTGGGTGGAGGTGGGAGGGAGAAGAGGGGTTTTGAGTGTTTGTTTTATTTTAGTAGGAACTTTGCTGCTTCCTGACAACAGTCTGAAAACAGGCAAGAATGCCACATGACTCAGTGACTCAACCCTGCTGCTCTCCTTTCTCTCTGTCTCACACAGATACAGCTAACTTATAAACAGAACTCACATGATGCCAAGCTGCAAACCACACACACTACATGCCAACCTTTGATAACAGCAAATGAAAGTACATCCATATCTACACACAGTCCGCATACCATTACACTTCTGTCTCTCCAACTCCTGACTCCAGAACTTCCACAGCAACTGTAAGGGCTCTCAGCAGACTGCCCTCTGACAGTAAAACAGTCATGATTGCAAATGCAAGGTGCACTGGCAAGGCCAGCGGCATCTATTATAGAGCAAAAGGTCCCCCAGTCTGTCTGTCTGCCTCTCTGACTGGCTGGCTGGTTGCTTGGCAGTGCATCAGTACTACTACCGCTGTTGCTGCCACAACCCCCACAACAATCGCTGGCTGGGCTCCTGAAGCCAGCTCCTGGACCCCAGCCAGCAGCCTGTTTGCTCTACACCATTAATTTACGTTCACTGGAGATGGTGCAAGGTTGTAGAGAAGCTCTATGGCATAACTGCCCTACTTGCCTGCCAAGCTACAATAACAGTAAAGCGGACGAGTGAAGTCAGAAAGAGGGAGGAATGAATGGAGGGAAAGGATGAGGAAAGAGCCCTGGAGAATATGTGCAATATATGCATCTGATTGTACCAAGCTCCATGAGGCTAAATAGCAATCACTCCCACACAATCCCAGTGCACCATGGGCTCAGCGGATTGACCAACGAAAAGAGAGATGTTTTAAGGGGAACATTTCAAAATGCTATCACGCATAATGAAATGATAAAATATCGCTTTCATCCAATAAAGAAAATAAATCTGCTCAGTGAGCTCATTATCTATGTAGAGAACTACAAAAGACTCCCAAACCAGGGTCAACTGGGTTCAACCCATACAGCTACTGGAGTTTGCCAATAGCTATATACACAAGCTGTGTGTGTACTGTGTTGTGGACCTGGTCTCATTTCTGGCCTGCAGCCATAGAGATGTGCCTATTTAATCATCAGATCTAGTTCATGGCTTCGTTTTCTACCAGTCAGCTACCCCTAAGCTTTCAAGAGGAAGAATATGATCCCTCTGTTCTTACAGTGGGGGCCTGCTCTCCTCTCCGTCTCTCCTTCTCTCTCATTTCTGTCGATCTATCCTTCTATTGCTGTACTCCATAGGCCCCAGCAGCTATCCCTGTCTCACTACACACTAACCCATCTGGTCTCGTATCCTCTTCATTCTACCTCTTCTCTTCTCCTCTCTTCTCCTCTCATCTCGTCCCTCACTTTCAAAGTTTCCGCTCAAGCTTTAAGCCAGGTCCTAGAGGGCAGGAATTTGGCCTGGTTTTTCAGACCAGTATGTTGGCTTTGTTGTGGTAACTGCCTGCTCAGGGGCACCCAGCTCTGTTCTGCTCTGCTCTTCAGCTCGCTTGATGCCAATACACAGCCACACTCACTACTTGCTTGCAAAAAAAAATCCTTTAAAACATCTTGTAGCAATGACTACAGCTGAGCCAAAGGATCCTCCTCCTGTAACAGGTTTTGTTCCTATTAAATTTCTATAAGTTTATATTTTCAAGTCTTCATTCTTATCTTCTTGCGAGGTTATTTGGTGGGAGTGTGAGGTAGTAGGTGTCTCACCTTTGCAGAACAGATTATTAGAGGTCTAGTGAATCTGTCAACAGAAGATCCACTCACTTTACATGCACAGGGACAACCTAATATCAGCACCACTTGTCTGTGATGCCAGTCATAAACCCATTAAAAGCACATGCAATAGCCTTGTGAATAAATTAAGTTTCATACCTTTTTCAGTTCTTATTATTTCCAAAAGGCGAAAAGTAATTTCTACTTATGTAATGCCAGTATTCACTGGCCAACACAAATGATCATAACTACCTCATGACAAATGATGCTTTGTTTTTCCTTAGGCTTTCTATATACTAAAATTATTCCCAATGTTCTGCATCAAATAAGTTTAATTTATGATACATTATTTAGGCATACTGAAGCTTAGAAGCCACTTTAAATGAATGCTTGGAAAGCACATGGGACCAGTGACAAGACAGTAAAGCACTTACAACCTAGAGGCTGTTGGTAAAGTC
This sequence comes from Monopterus albus, assembly GCF_001952655.1. Taxonomy (NCBI): domain Eukaryota; kingdom Metazoa; phylum Chordata; class Actinopteri; order Synbranchiformes; family Synbranchidae; genus Monopterus; species Monopterus albus. The sequence continues at coordinate 272,203 of NW_018128021.1, read as the reverse complement.
TGTTGGGAAAAGGACTTAATATTAACATACAGAGTCTCTTTAGGTTTATCTTATTTCTCTGTTGTGTCCTTTAAACTTTGTTTAACTCCCTAAGTCAAACTAAAGAGGGGCTGATCTTCAATTGAAATAGTAACAGATTAATTTGTGGAGAGGTGGACAGACTGAGCGAGAGAAAAAGAGGGTTTGTTCGCTCTTCAAATAGAAGCTTCTGAGAGTTTCCACTTGATGGTTCTCCCTTTCATTGTGCATTAACTTAATGAGCATAAGTATTCAAATACACAACCAGGACCTCTTTTAGCTCTCTCCCTTTCTCTTTCTAGTCTCTCCCTCTGTCTCTTTAAGACTCAGCATTCTTGAGAGAAAGGCCAGTATGTTCTAATAGCAGGCCTCAGGACACAACAACAAGAGCAGAACCACTTACAGAGGACAAACAAGAAACCCCCGGGGCCAACTATGGAATGTCAAGCCAATTTGGAGGATATCATAAGACATTTGTAATGTCAATTTTTGTTTTCAGGTCAAAAATCAAAGGCAAACATGGTGCGTAACATTTGTCCATTACACTGTGTCCAGGAACACCCCCTCTCCTGCCAGAAAACAGCTGCAGGGGACACTTCCTGTTTGCTAATGATGCTAAATGTGCTCAAGTCAACCATGTCAAATTTTCTCTCTCTCTGAACGGACAGCTGAGGTAGAAAGAAAGATTTTCTCTCCTCCGCCATCTCCCATTTTCTCTAATCCTCTGCCAGTAAGAGAACCTCTTAGGCCCATGACAGACACTTCAGATCATACCCATGTTAGTGAGACAGAGGAGCATAGTTGATGGTAACCATAGGTGCATTCATCTGAGATCACAGGTTCTTCTGTGGAACTGGGCCAGCCAAGCCCTGATCAGTCACCACCACATCCCTACCTGTTGTGTCTGTTCTCTCTTACTGAATACCATTTTTAGCTTTCAGTACTGCATGTCGTTTGAGCTCTTCTTTCATCTAGGGGTGTATGAGTCAAGGAGATATGTCCTGTCATTGCTCAACATCCAGCAGTGGATGGCTGCATGGGGCGGTGTGGACTGACAAATGCCCTCAGGATCTTTCACTTTCTTTATGTTCCTCAAAGGATAGTCGACATATGATGGGTGTTAAAATGACTTTATGAAGTATGCCTCCAAAGGAAGAGAAGAGAAGAGAAAGGTTAAAACTTTTAGGCCCAGTTAACTGCAGCCAATCTTTAAGTGCATTCTTCCAACCTCTCCCTTTTTCTCCTTGTAGTGCTCTTAGGCCCAATCCTGCCTGGGGGCCAAGGTGACCTTTGACCTTGCTGGCCTGCCTAGCTACAGCCCTCTCGTTTGTTAGGGGCTTTATCCACTGACAAAGCATGCAGGAAGTTGGCAGCCACCCAACAGCCCCATGGGAGGATGACCATCAGCTAGCTCAGCTTACCGCTTATTACAGGATGGTGGGGAGCATGTGTTTGTGTGTGTGTGTGTCTGTCTCCGCACTGGCGCGTGTGTCCTTGTCCTTGCAAGCGTACCTGCATTTACCATATGTGTGCATGCATGCATGTTTATAACATGCTTGTGCACAAACATCTGCAGGCATGTTCGACTGTAGCTTGTGTTTGAAAAACTTTTGTAGCAGAGCGACAAAATAAGAAATGTGACTGAACTTTTTTGTGCTGGCAATTTTTACTGTGCTAGCTAATGACATGCAAAATAAGAGCCTGGAAGCTACAAATGCCCCTGTCTACAAGCTAACCCGATCAGCTACGCATGTTAGCAACAATCAGGCAACCCTCCAGCCGCTGGACTCAGGGGACCCAGCACGCTTTAGTCTCTCTCTCTTCATGTTTTTACCTCCTTCTCTCTGCAGCCTGCTCATCAGAGCACTCAGAACGGCTCACTAAAACCTTATATCATAAGACACTTCAGTTTCTCTCTTGACACCCCATAAAAGTCAGGTAATTCATACTTCATTTATATACCTTCCCATTAATAAAGCTGATGAACTTTTACTCCTTAAATCTAATGGACCATTTTGCTATGACTGCCTCCACTTGCCTTTTTCCCTGTGTCTCTCTGTGTGTGTCTCCTCCTCCTACTTGTGCTTTGCAGAAAGCTAATCCACAGTCACTTGGCCACTGCTCACGTACAGTGTATTGTTGGGGGAAGACAGAAAAAGAAGGATTTGGAGATTTTGAGGCTTTTGACTGACCTCTGCCACAAACAAGCACTGGCACATAATGTCTGGTGGGTTTGCTGTGTAGCTGTTGGTGGTTTTCTCTCTCTCTCTCTTTCACTGTTTCCTTCTACCTCTCTTGATCTGGGTGCAACACAAGGTCATTGACCTTCGGGCCTAAAGCAAGCCATGATGGCTCCCTGGCTCGGAGGAGGTAACCCAAGCTCCTCCCCTATCCCATCCTTCATTTACAGAAAAAGAGAGAGACAGAGTGAGAATGAGAGTGAGCGCTAGACCAACCGGGGGGTGTTTTACAGCTGCACCCCCATCTCCCCATCTAACTCCTGCTCCCTCTCTCTTTCTCTTCCTCCTTTTAGATTCGCTTCAAGCCCACTGCGTTCAGAATAATTAATGATGCAATTGAGCTGAGGAGAGGACTCTGACCAGCAGGGGCTATTCCTGAATGCCTGTGTAGCTGTTATATAGAAGACTGGAAAATAGAAAGAGAAAAAGACACAGAGAGACAGATAGGCAGAGCGAGAGAAAGGCATAAAACAGTCAGATGGTGAGAGAAAGAGATTGCTAATAGTTTGTTGCCCTACAAGCCTTAACCCTGTCTTCCTCTCATCCCCTCTAGTCTTATCCTCCATCCCCATCCCCCTCTCTTCTCTTCCATCCTGATGGCGGGATTGGGGGGCCTGACCTGTCTGGTGATTGATGGTAATGTCTCAGGAAGTCATTTTCCCCGACAGCACCCCGCCGCCTTTCACCAGGCCTGTTGCAGAGGTGAGCCCATCACATGGATGCTTTTAACTCTTTGCTCACTTGCTGCCAGGTCTCTGTGACCCACCTATCTCACACACCATCATCCCCACATCACCATCTCTCTGATCTTCCTACTTCTAACATTAGGACAAGAGTGGCTAAGTTTATCCTGCTACAGAACATTTCAGTAAGAAAAACCAAGGTTAAAAAGGTTTGCAGAACAATGGCAACAAGAGTATCTTGATAAAAATAAATACATCAAAACTTGAAGTGGATCTGCCAAGCAGCCTCCAATTCAAGTTGCTGGGGATGGTCCCCATGTCTCCATTACTGTCAGCGCTTACCACCTCTATTATGGCAATTAGGACATGGCTCCAGCACTAGGAATGCTTTGCTATGCTCTGGAATTGCTAACATCTGCCGCGTCTCCGCTCCATGTGTCAGGGTAGAGTTGTCTTTTCTTAAACACACATCTTTTTACAGTCACACTGTCTTCTGTTTTCTTCTCCTGTTTCTTCAACACTGCTCTCCACATTTATTTTCTTAATTCGACTCAAACTGTGCCTTAAAGAGATTCCTCTCTGTTTGAGTCCAAATAACCTAAAATGATCCGTGAAGAGCCTCGTGGTTCTCGTTTTCAATAGGCTTCATTAGTTTTTAATATCTAGCCAGGAAAAGGAGAGGAAAATGGCATGGAGATAATCAATGGAAAGGGGCTGGAAGACTATTAATCTTCCCCAAAGGATTGTGGGTTAATACACGCTCTTGCATAGGCAAACATGGCTGTGTGATGAACACATCTGTCTGCCTGGATGGGCTACTTAATGAAACAGCCAGCGTTTGGCTGCTGAGATGGATGTCGTTCCCCCACTGAAAAATGAGTTCTCTCTCCCACTACATTGTGGCAGAGCCACACATGATAAGGTTCCATTCAATTCACTGGAGACCTGACTCTGTCCCCGTGTGAGAGCAGCTTAAACAATGAGGGTGCCGGGCAGGACAGGCAACGCATGGTCACTGGAGCAAGTCTACATGGAGATTGTATCAGGGAATCCTAATGTGAACAAGAGTCTGACTGATCTGGGAAAGAGAGGGAACAGAGAAAGACTAGAAGATGAGTAGTACAGTAGACAGATAAAGAAGACTAAGGGACAGGAGAGATGAAGGTTGAGCCACCTGGGATAAATAAGCAGGCTCAGCGTGTTTGAGTGACATTGTTTGTTAGGCTGCGTGTGAAACCTTTGGTGTGTCTATACCAGACTGTATGTAGATATGTGTGTGCACGCATGCATGTGCAAGCATTCTGCCAAGAGATGTGTGCATGTTTCTGTGTTTTTGTGTATCCTGACACTGTCTGAGGTGACCCTTGGTCAGGGAGTCCTGTAACAGGAGCTCACCTCCGGTTTGGCGAGCTCTCCTCTCAGTGTGCGAAACAGCCACCTGAAGACAGGATTAGCCATTGTGGCCTGGCCCCAGAGGTAACTGTGATACACCTCCGGGGACAGACATGAAATACACACTGTCACGTGTTGCATAGACACAGCCAGGTGGGGAGAAACAGGCCTGGAGGAAGATGGTGGTTAAAAAAAAGTGGTAGAATGAAAGCAGGACAGGACAGGTGGTGGTGGGGATTGTAAGTTCAAACAGGACACCTATAAGAAGATGAATGCAAGTAGGTTACAGTATAATGAACAGCAAGCTATGCTGAATGTGTTAGTGGTGTTTGCTGTTGTCTTGTGAAAATATGTACATAAGGCGGTTGGGCAACCTAGCACAGTGCCTTGGGGTAGCTGAGACTTGTTCCTATATGGAAATTGATGCGTGTCAGCCTGTCTATGACTCAACTTTGACAGGACGTAGGCATGTGTATTTCTGTTGTCACATACATACAAGGGCTGTGACAAATGAGCGGTGCTTAATTTGCGACAGATTATGCGGGCTGTGGGTGCCCTAAACCCCTTTGAACTTGTAATTGCCCCTGGTTTCAGTAATGAACATTAAGGAGGATTCAGAAATGTGGGGTTAATTACATATTTGCCCCCCTTTTTCATTTCTTCTTCATGTTGAAAAAGGTAAAGGAGGAGCAGGAGTTTTAGTAGGAGGATGAGAGACGAGGAAAAGGTTCTGGGTTGGGAGGCATACACTGCTGTTGTCACCCTCTTTATCTAAATAATTGTACAAGCTGGTTTATGGGCTTTAGAGAGGTGCTTTGTGTGTCAGTCGCTGCAGCCCTGGGGATATGGGAAACTAGCTTTGCCCACGATCAATATTCAGAGAGATTCACATCTGGAGCCAACGCCTGCTCTGCTTAGATTTGGATTTATATATTTATTTTTTATTTGATTTTTTTTCCCTGTAGTTCCCTTCTTCCTCCATCCATTTGCTTTTTCTTATCTACATGTGGTTAAACTATTTTTGATACAGGGGTTGCAGTCTATCACACATGCTCATATGTATAGCCTTACATGCTCTTTGGGGGATGTGGCTACAGTGATATTCAGAGGTCTGAAGCAAACTAGGTCTGCTCTATGTGGAGAACAGCCCCTAACAGCACATGGCTCAATATATATGCTAGGCAGAACTGCTTGAGCAGTGGAGCATTCTGGGTAAATGGCTGCGGTGCAGGGAGGGTCCACTGAGGCTAGTGGAGGGGGGAAAGGAACAACAAATTGACCCACTCAGTCTTAGTCTTTGATGTGGACTGGGCCCTCTCTTAAAAACCGGTCCATATGTTCAGAGAAGGAAAGAGAGAGGATATCAATGGGGAAAAATGAAAAGGTGAGGAAGTGGGGGGAAGAGGTGAGAACAAGAGGCATGGCTCCCAGTTATAAGGACCCCACTGTGCAGGAATCCCACTGCCTGCCCCTGGACTGAGTGCTAAGCAAAGGGAAAAAAAAGCATGCATTTCAGAAGAGTAGGAAAGGAGGGGAGAAAAATCACACAAAATGGCAGGAGTGGGATTTGGTGCAGCCAGGGTCCCATGACAAACCAAACAGTAAAACACATGGTCTGTTTTTGATTTCTACTCAATACCTTCGTCCCTCAGCCTTTCCTCGTTCCTTTCCTCCCTCCCTTCTTCATTCTGGTTTGCCTGTTCCATGCTTGTGCTGCTCCTTTTCCCTTTTGCATTTTCTTCTCTTGGTGTGAGATGAATATCAAAGCAACGCTAGGGCAGCTTGGAGGCCTGCAGCAGAATCTCATTGGCTTCCATGGTCCCCAGCCTGGAGCAGCCTCTATTCTAGCAGCTCTTGCCACAACCGCTTGAGAGAATGAGGCTAGCCTGCAGGGCGGTACCCCTGGAAGGGTAAGGGGTAATTTACGGAAACTAGCTTTAAGATGTGAAACCAAAATCCTCTTACACAGTTTGTTATGAGTAAGATAACCCCAAAAGTGTAGAAAAGGGATAACAGCACAGAATCAGCTACCCCCATCTTAATAACCCTGGTTTTCCACCAGGGGCATCCATGCTATCACACATGTGATGTCATTTATGTCACATAAATCAGCTCAGCCACTGGACCAGTGTTATAACTACAGTACAGTGGATTGTGCAGTAGTAGAGAAGGCAGGGAAAGATTCCCATACTGGGGCCTATTCTCAGTGTGCCTTAAAAAGGTCTCCTCAGTTTTTGCATGTGTGTTCTTGGAAGAATCTTTCACTGTTCAGAGTTGTGAGCTTATAAATTTGCCCTCCACAGGCCTAGCTTTGTTTATATTCAGCTGTGGTCAGGGCGTGTGCAGTCACCTCTGCAGAAGCCAGTCATATTCACGCTGTGCTCCTGGTCTTCCATGAGGGCACCATTCTTGTAAAACCTCATTTAAAAAAAATGCACATTGCATCAAATGCCAGGCAACACACTCCTCCTTTGTTATCCCTTCAGAGAATATGTTGAGGGTTGCTCTCTTTTGTTTCTTTGGCAAACTCTATGGTGTTTCACACAGCTTAATCACTTCCATGTAGTTGGAATGTGTTATAAACAGTCCCTTAGCAAAAGCACTAATTTTTGCTACTTCATTAAACAACTAGCAATAATATGCAAACAGCAAGAACAGAAATTAACCGGGAGGAAGGGAAAAAGAGGGAAACATGAGGTAGAGGGAGATGTGGCAGGGTTATGCAGGTATCCCTGTATCCTCTTATGCACAATAATATGATGCTTATTTTGTTAGCATCGAGTAAAAAAAAACTGTGAACACACTCTTTTCACAAGCGCATGCACATTGCATAGTGTATGCAAGGTTAATGTGTCATGCTTTATATGTCAGTGGATTCTACATGGGGTTTGTTGGCTTTACAGTGGAACTATGATAGTTCTGGAATTGGGGGTCAAAGTGTAAAGGTCTGATGTTGGAGCATGAAACAAACTAGGTCTTATTACATTCTAATGCAGCACTAAACCACTGGAATGGCTAATAACTATGCCAAAGTACACTGTAAATAACTGTAAAAGGGATTTTTGTCAGTCACAGAACTGTGACACACTAACACTGCAATGATATGGCAAACTTGATGCAGCCTGTCTTATAACGATACAGCCTGTGAAAATGAGAAGTCACTGGATAGCCCTTCTAAACTTTCATTCTGTTCTGCTCTTTCCTTCCATAAAAAGCATCTTGCCGACATGTATGTAAATGAGTTCTGACAAGAAAGGTGAAGTCTGTGAGTAAAATAAAGAATTTCTTGAGTATCGTTTCACTGTAGTGTTTACGTTTGAGTGTCTTTCCCCTATAAGGTCTGCCATGCTGTGGTAGCCCCTCCGTGGTGGCCTGGCTGGGGAAGAACAGATGGCAGACTGCGATGGCTTGTGTCTGTTTACCAGGGTCACTGAGCAGCCAACATTAGAACACAGTGACTACACAATAGCTAGGCACCAATCCTCATACCCCACCCCCACCCCAAGGATCTCCTCCACAGTCATTTTCAATGACTTTCAACAACTCCTGTGCTTAAAATCACCAAACTATCCTGTTATATTGTCACTAATGTCTGTTTAGCAAACACACACACAAAGCAGTGGGTATTGTTCCTAAAAGATTGTGATAACTCTTTTTCCTGCATCTCCCATAGACAGTCACACATTTGGGCAGTGGCAGTGAACCAAACTGTCACCTGGGTTGCTACGGGTGACTAGACAGCTGACTTTTGGGCTCCAAGGCAAATGAGCACATGACAGATTAGTGTGTGGGCCTCCACCAGGCTTCCACCTCTGTGACCCTTAGGATCCCCCTCTTTACCCCCTCCTCACCCTTGCTCTTACCCCTAAAACCCCTCCCAGCTTCTCCTTTGTCTCCACCCTGTCTTCATCCAAAGTCCTAAGGAGGTGAAAAGCAAACACATTTTGAATGTGGATCACTGAAACACATACCAAACATACTTCTTTCTAGTTTTAACAAGTTTGTTTTTGCTGTGTCCGAACACAAATACATGTCACAAATCCAAACAAATCAACTATGTAATTAAAAGTTAGTTAACTAAGCATGGCCATTTTTTTTTAAGTGTTGCTCTGTGTATACTGGAGAGATAAAGTAGGCACTTGGAAATATGGAATTATCGGCTTTCAGAAGTTCACTGTAAAGGAGGAAGGGCTTGGTATCTCGAACTGTTTGCAGATGTGTGTCTCCCCTAGTTAAATGCAGCTTGTCCTGGAACAACACACATGGATTAGAAAGACTAGAGAAGCTTAAACAAAACTGAGGATACTACAGGGCTGACTGTTTAGTCTACACAAACAACATGACTTCTCTTTTTTAAGGGATGGACTTGTAGAGTTGTTTATCATATGGGACAAACATCCTTTGCCAGGGTTTGGCCTTGCCTGCGCCCATGTCTTGTGAATGACCCTAGGTGGCTCTTTTATGTGCGTCTATAAAGGGCGGTGGAGAGAGCATCTCCCATAGGAGAACTCGACCTGACGATGACACCCTGTTGTCATGGAGACTAATGCTATGTTGGGTTTGGCTTGGGAGTTTGGGGGGGGGGGGCCACTGTCACTAGTGTATCTAATGATGTTTGCAGCACAATGCACTCATCTCCTCACAATGTGTGATGTGCCCTCACTCTGATTAACGCCTGTATTAACAGGGTTCACATGGCCATGTTGGCATCTGTTGAGCTCTGCTTTGAATTTTCTTTTGGGCGCACAAGAAGAACGCAACAGTTTTCATTTTATCAATCCAGCTAAAAAACAATTTATGAGTCAATACTCACATTGGTGTTAGGATGATAAAAGACAGCCACGTATTATATTAAAAACTGGATTTAAATGCCATCATTCATACATAAACCTTTCTCATCTGAAAACACAATTCTACTGCTCAGAGGTCAATGACTTTCCAAATGACCAAAGGATATATCACTTCCCTTTCAATAAGCCCAGGGGACCAATACACCTGGCTTAGCAGCTTAACAGCATTTCCCAAAACACCCAAGCCAAAGGGTGGCCCAACACAAAACCTGAGATGCTTGATGTTTGACAGAGCAACCTTCTTACTCATCTGACTGCCTGCTCTCCCTCTTTCACTCAATCCCTCCCTCCCTCCTACTACAGTGCCTTGCGAAAGTATTCGGCCCCCTTGAACATTGCGACCTTTTGCCACATTTCAGGCTTCAAACATAAAAATATAAAAGTGTAATTGTTTGTGAAGAATCAACAACAAGTGGGACACAATCATGAAGTGGAACAAAATTTATTGGATATTTCAAACTTTTTTAACAAATAAAAAACTGAAAAATTGGGCGTGCAAAATTATTCAGCCCCCTTAAGTTAATACTTTGTAGCGCCACCTTTTGCTGCGATTACAGCTGTAAGTCGCTTGGGGTATGTCTCTATCAGTTTTGCACATCGAGAGACTGAAATTTTTGCCCATTCCTCCTTGCAAAACAGCTCGAGCTCAGTGAGATTGGATGGAGAGCGTTTGTGAACAGCAGTTTTCCACAGATTCTCGATTGGATTCAGGTCTGAACTTTGACTTGGCCATTCTAACACCTGGATATGTTTATTTGTGAACCATTCCATTGTAGATTTGGCTTTATGCTTTGGATCATTGTCTTGTTGGAAGACAAACCTCCGTTCCAGTCTCAGGTCTTTTGCAGACTCCATCAGGTTTCCTTCCAGAATGGTCCTGTATTTGGCTCCATCCATCTTCCCATCAATTTTAACCACCTTCCCTGTCCCTGCTGAAGAAAAGCAGGCCCAAACCACGATGCTGCCACCACCATGTTTGACAGTGGGGATGGTGTGTTCAGGGTGATGAGCTGTGTTGCTTTTACGCCAAACATAACGTTTTGCAGTGTTGCCAAAAAGTTCGATTTTGGTTTCATCTGACCAGAGCACCTTCTTCCACATGTTTGGTGCGTCTCCCAGGTGGCTTGTGGCAAACTTTAAACAACACTTTTTATGGATATCTTTAAGAAAGTGCTTTCTTCTTGCCATTCTTCCATAAAGGCCAGATTTGTGCAGTATACGACTGATTGTTGTCCTATGGACAGAGTCTCCCACCTCAGCTGTAGATCTCTGCAGTTCATCCAGAGTGATCATGGGCCTCTTGGCTGCATCTCTGATCAGTCTTCTCCTTGTATGAGCTGAAAGTTTAGAGGGACGGCCAGGTCTTGGTAGATTTGCAGTGGTCTGATACTCCTTCCATTTCAATATTATCGCTTGCACAGTGCTCCTTGGGATGTTTAAAGCTTGGGAAATCTTTTTGTATCCAAATCCGGCTTTAAACTTCTCCACAACAGTATCTCGGACCTGCCTGGTGTGTTCCTTGTTCTTCATGATGCTCTCTGCGCTTTAAACGGACCTCTGAGACTATCACAGTGCAGGTGCATTTATACGGAGACTTGATTACACACAGGTGGATTCTATTTATCATCATTAGTCATTTAGGTCAACATTGGATCATTCAGAGATCCTCACTGAACTTCTGGAGAGAGTTTGCTGCACTGAAAGTAAAGGGGCTGAATAATTTTGCACGCCCAATTTTTCAGTTTTTTATTTGTTAAAAAAGTTTGAAATATCCAATAAATTTCGTTCCACTTCATGATTGTGTCCCACTTGTTGTTGATTCTTCACAAAAAATTACAGTTTTATATCTTTATGTTTGAAGCCTGAAATGTGGCAAAAGGTCGCAAAGTTCAAGGGGGCCGAATACTTTCGCAAGGCACTGTAGCTCACACATGCACGTGGGCAAACTCAACTAGCCTGGTTTGCGCCTGAGGTCCCTTATTTATTTTCATAGGTGTGTTAGGTATTTTTAGTCAGATAGAAATTGGATAGATACTTTGTGTATTAGAAATGTTTAGTGGAGATAGGATGTCTAGTTAGACTGTTAAATGCTTAGGCCTGCTTATGAGTTTCTACAGGGTACATCTGGTCAAGGATAACTAGAGAGAAGAGTTGATGACTGTCAGCAGACAGGGTGTTTAATATTATTATTATGACGTGTATAACTGTAGCCTTAGCCATAATATGTTCTTATGTTTAAATCACGACATGTACTAGAGGTCGTGAGAATGTTTTTAGCTACACACCACTTAATCAACAAACACACACACATTGATTTGCTTCATGTTTTGACTACTGTTATGGCCAGCTGCAAAGCTGGCACCAAGGACATGTCGCGGTTGACGTTCCTCTGTAGAA
>NW_018128021.1:252259-260548 GCF_001952655.1 Monopterus albus | reverse complement strand
GCAGTTTGGAGGTGCAAGATACCTGAGCGTGTAATGTTAATTTTACCTGTGATCCTTTGAATAAATCAGCACTGTTTTGAAGTTACTTGGACTGTCTCGTCTCTCAGAGTTAACAATGGTAACAAGAACCAAAGACCAACAGGTGTTTGAGGGTTTAAACTAGTCAAAAGACAAGGCCGGAGCCCAGAGTGATATCTTTGTATCTGAGTGCTTCCTGTTTTTACTACGAGGCCGACCCTTGTCTTTACAGGGGTAAGTAAGGGCTAGCAGGGGGTAAGAGGGAAGGAAGGCCAGGGGCACCGAGAGGCTAATTGTAGATTTAAGAGTTTGCTTTTGCAAAACAAAAGGGCACCACCTTTTGCAACAATAAGAACAATAATAATTAAAAAAAAACTCCCATCACTGCCTCTCTATTTTTGTTTGCCACCGTCTCTTGTCACTTCTTTTCTACTATTTTACATTCCCTTAATCTACCTATCCAACTTTCTCTTCCTCTCATGAATTCTGTAGCTCAAACTCTTGAAAAGTAGTAGAACATTTTACCCCTAGCAGTGAAGTTTACCTTTCTGATAACATAATCTCCCTGTAGTATTGAAAAGCTTATACCAACAGCCTGGGATTTCCCTTCCCCTAATGTGGCTGGAAGACATCCAGAAACCCATGGGAAGGAGGGGGATATTAGAGAAAAAGAAAGAGTGGGAGAGAAGATAGAAGGAGGAAGTGGAGAGATGGTCTGGCCATGCCAGTAAGCACCAGCTGATCTGTCCAGCCATTTGCCAGTTGCATATGGGGCATTTAAGACTGCCACCTCACATGTTCTTCTGTGCATATGGCCTCAGCATACAGTACAAGAGGTCAGGGTTATCACAGCTTCTCCACAGCATAACTGTGGAATATTTATAGAGATCTTTATGGCACCACAAACGGTGTCTTCCCAACAGTTGAATGTTGGTGTGGTAGGGCTGATGGTAAATATGAGCTGAAATGAGATTACTTTCTATATGTGACTAACTTGATGAAACCCATCTTGTGAGTTCTCCCAAGAGAGTGTGAGGCCATAGTAAAACCAGGGAGGGTGGAAGGGGAGAGGGAGAGGGCAATTTTGTTATACTGAATCCAAAAGCCAACAGTTGTTACTATTGGCCTGTGTTGTTTTTGTGTGTGTGAAGGGGGGTCCTATCCTTTTGAGCTTTTCAGATGATGTGACAATGGCTGGATGTTGAGAACATATGTAGAGAGACCCCTGCGGCTCATGGAAGAGGAGCTGCATGCTGGCCCCGCAGTTTGAGAAAATACAAGGCCGCTCCTTTCACTCCTTACCCCTCAGTTAATGAATGCATGAATGACAGAATGCCGCTATAGGCCATTCAGGGGCCAAAGTCCCCAAGAATTCACCCTTGCAAAAACACATCCAGCAATGGCAAATACATTTGCTTAACAAATTAAAAGAAAGAAGAATGGCTATTGGGTGTGAGTATGAGTGTGTATGCATGTATGTGTTTGTGTGTGTGAGAGAGAGAGAGAGAGAAAGTGAGAGAGTTTATGGGTGGTAGAATTGGATGGTGAGAAAAGAAGGGGGATAATTCAATTAGTCCTCTTCCTCAGTGGAGAAATGAAGGCAGGTTAAAAGGGAGGGATTATTATTTGTACAAGACTGGCCAGGGCTTTACACAAAAGAAACAAATAAAGATTGGAGAGAACATCTACAAGCAGGGGATGTGATAAAGGGAGAGGGTCAGAGAAAAAGGGCCTTGAAAGCTCCTCTCTGTTTGAATTTACCAGCTCTCTGAAAAATGCGCCTGTGCTCAACATTGGGCTTTCCCCCACTTTTCCTTTCCACTCTTTCAATTCAATTTTAAAACAATTCTAAAGAAAATTGCTGGCGACTCTTCTAAACTCTTTCTATGCGTCATTTTGTTTTTCTGTCTGCATCTACTGCAGAAAGCAGTGCCAAACCAGGGTGAGGCTTTCAGCAAGAATTTCCAGTTTAAACTTACATAAAGTATTTTGATGCATTTTTGTGCATGCATATATGCACATACAGTAAATCACACTTAGATAAAACACTCTGCTCTTTTTGCGTGTCCCCTTCATACGCAAACATGTTTTTCACTCCAAGTCCATTAGAAGAAAAAACCTAATGCAGAAAAAAAAACAAATTCTTAAAAAAAGTTTGTTTGTTTTTTGTTTTGTTTTTTTAAGTTTTGCAAGCTTGGTCTGTAGCATTTGCTGAGAAGTCCCCGGTCAGGGAGTGATGGAGCTGCAAACAGCTGTGAAGTCATTTTGATAATGATGAGAATAATAAGCATAAACACTGGTGTGGTGGAGCCGCTAAGGCCTGCAAGGCTCAGGGCTTTGCTGTTGCAGCTTCACTGCTCCTGAATAGATAAAAGTGATTAAAGCACTCATGATTATCCCTGACCAATATGTAATGGATTTACAGCCCTTTCAATTAGGCTGTATTTGCTGGCCACTCATTACTTGGGCCTTTGGTTAGATAATCAGGGTACAGGGGCTTTGGGCAGGGAGTGGGCAATGTTAGGTGGAGGGGAAAGGGTGCACATAGGACACCTGACCCTCTGAAATGAGATGATGATTCATGAAGCTGAAGCTCTAAAACTAAGTCTTTTCTACTCTCTCTTCTTCTTGTTTTACTCCTCCCTTTCCCCATATTGTCCCACTATCTCTGGGACAGGGAGCCATGTGCTCAGAGAGCAGCTTATGTGTCCTAGTGTGGCACCTCCTCCTGAAATCTGACCAGCCTTACAAAATCAATACAGCCTGATGTTCTGATAATGTCCTGACATTAGCGAGGGTATGTATGTGGGGTCATGTGGATCCACCCCCCCTATACTTGACACACATAAATAGAAAGCAAAGCAGACATACATACAGAAAACGGTTAAGCAAAGAGTGCTTCATTATTTTACTAAGTATATTTGAACTACTGTGGCATTTGAATATTTGATCCATGTAACATTACCGTGCTTCGTGAAGTGAATGAGCCGATGTCAGAGTTGTCCAACTGAACTGAAAATTTTCTCTCAGATATGGATGAGCATTTACCATCATCACCAAGTCAACCATGGCAAAGCTACAAAGGCCTACAACTCTATACCCATAACCACCTATACCATCTGTACACAAATGTTACAGTAATATGTTTGATTTTAAGTGATATAAATGTTTCAAAAATCTCTGTACTCAACCTAAATCTTTACACACATTTACACAATCTCCAGGAAAAAGTACTACTTGTCTTAGTCTGCCCCAGAAAAACTACTTCAGGCCAAACAAACAGTGCATCTCATATTAGAGTAAATGCCATTATAGTTGTGGCATCTCCCTCTTACTCAGAGTGCTGAGCAGAGTAAACAGTCCAGACTGATTAGATTGACCTGGTCACTGTGTCCCAATGACAGGTGGCTGACAGGTGAGCATCACAGTGCTGCCATCATTCATCCACTCAGTAACAACTATGTGACAGGTGTGTGTGTGTGTGTGTGTGTGTGTGTGTGTGTGTGTACATGCACGTATGTTTTATTTTGAGTGACTGTTTTTTCTACCTGTGTTGTTTCATACAAAAAAGCAGTGGTGGAAGAAGTGCTCAGATCCTTTACTTAAGTACAAGTAGCAATACAACAGTGTACAAATACTCTGCTACAAGTAAAAGTCCTGCATTCAGCATATTACTTAAATAAAAGTACAAAAGTATTAGCATCAAAACATACTTGAAGTACTAACAGTACTCATTATGCAAAATGGCACATTTCACCTTCCTGTATATCATATTATATTTACTGATGCATTTTTGCATACATCACATTTATTGTTGCAGCTGGTGAAGGGGAGCTAGTTTTAACTGCATCTAATTTGAATTACTGCTGGGTAGCTGGTGAATTTTCCACCTCAGATCAGCGAGGTCTTATAATTATACTGTATTTATTTTGTATTAATATGATTCTGAAAAGTAACTAGTAACTAAAGATATAAAGTAAATGTAGTGGAGTAAAAAGTACAATATTTGCCGCTATAATGTAATGAAGTCAAAGCATGAAGGAGCACAAAATTAAAATAATCAAGTAAAGTACAGATGTCTCAAAATTCTACTTATGTACAGTACTTGAGTAAATGTATTTGGTTACTTTCCACCACTGCAAAAAAGTAATGCTTGTGCTTACCGTGAGATGCTGGAACAGCCACGCCCTCATGATGTTAGTGGCCACCTTGGGGAAAATGCCACGCTTTTTCTGCCTCTTCTTATCCTTGTCTGGGTCGTCGTCATCCCCTGTGCCAGGTGATGCAACGCTGTTGTCTAAGCCATCTCCTGAACGGGAACCAAACCCAGGGTTAAATAACATCCCAGACCACACCACTGACTCAGAATATGATAAGAAGTAAAGATTCTCAAAGCTGAAACAGAAGTAAAGACAGTGAAAGATGAGTTTAAGGCTTATGAAAGACGGATAAATGGACAAATACCACAGATACCTATGAAGGAATTCAAACCCACTGCACTAAGGCTGAGAGAATTGACATAGTAAAGCCAGTGTTGTGTACTGAAGATACGGAGTTAGGGGGATTTGAATGGCCTCAGATGAAGGCCTGTATAGAGAGCGGGGGGTTTATACAGAGACTTACCAGTTTCTCTATACCCCAGAGCACTGGAGAAGGGAATAGGGGTTAATGACTCTAATGTTATGGTTGGACACTGAAACACTACTGTAGGTTCCTTGTTCCAGTTTCTCATGTAAGAAGAGGAGGAGGGAAAAAAATAGAGATGACAAAAAAGGACAAGGAGCCTTCAAGTACAGTAGAGGCTTGGACTCGTGTCATTAATTCAATTACATTTGCATGCTTGACATAATGCAAAGGATGTTTTTTTCATCTTTTGAAGAGAGCCAAAGGGGACAGGATGGAGTTATGCAGACATGTACAGTAACACACAGACATTCATGAACCACATGCGCGCGCACACACACACACACACACACACACACACACACACACACACAAACAAAACTGAAATGAGTAGATAATTCGCAGCATCCAGTTGAGACACACGAGTATTAACATAGGGATGTGATGTGGGGTGGTTCATTGTTGCACTTCGATGCACATAATGGACTTGTCTGCTTCCCCCACCCCAAACCCCGACTCTCTTAGTCCTCCTCTCCCGCTCCCTTCCCTTGCAGCAACCCCTCCCCATTCTGCCACAAGATTAGCATGACAGGCCAGCGGCGGCTTTGCCTGCATTAATGTCCGTCAGTGTTTGATTTCAAGAAGGAAAACATGCACAGTTTCTACCTTAAATCGAAGTTTCCATATTGTCCCTTGCATTTTTCTTGTTCCTCTTCCCTGATCATTAATTGTGCATTAGCAAAAGTGATTTACTTTTAACAGTCATAGTTATTTTTTCTTGCCCCCGGGCACAAATGCCTTGAAAGCCTTCCTTGAGGGCATCTAAATTATGTATCTGAAAAACTCCTCCACTAAGGCAGAGAAGGACCCTGACATTCTCAAAATTCAGACTTGCATGTCCTCTTGTTTTTAGGGAGGCATCAATCACAACCACCTATACAAGTCTTAATCTCGCATAAATATTTGAACTAATAACATTAAAAAGGGGGAAAGAAAAAGGATCCGACTGGTGGTGTAATCAAATGTAAAATAAATGAAGGAACTATAAGGACAGGAGGGGCCCTCACTTCTAACTACCTTTCCCACTTTCTTTTTCCTCCCCCTTGTTTTTCCCTTTTTTTCTTCTCTCTGTCCATTTTTTGTCTGAGCACAGTGTTTTCCTTCTACATCATTAGTGCAGAGCCACATGAAAGAGGAAAACAGAGAAGTGCCTACTTTGCGCTCTCTGTGTGAAGTTAAAAAAGCAACAGCCCTTCTGAAGGACATATGGGAATGGGGACACAGACTAGGGGTGTTGTATTTGTAGAATGGGCATTCATTAGTGGCAAATGCCGTAAACCCCAGGCTAAGTATGAATCCTTGTTCAGGAAAGCCTAAAACAATAAACTTTGGTCTGGCCATAGCCTACCCTGACTGTGAGGGGCTTCCTGAGAAACGCAACCCAGACGGAAGTCAAGTCGAACTCCCCCACTTTGCCTCCAAACTTCTATAACTACACGACTAGAGAGCTGTGAATCTTAACCACCCTCCCCTTGTTTCTCTGCTTTTGAGCTTCAGTGAATAATGTTGACACACAGTTTGGTTGTTTGTTTGTGTGCTGCTAGGTTTTGTGTTGATTTTCAAGCTACTCTCCAAATCCCTCTCCTGCTGTGAGCAGTCAGGCTCATCCAATGGAACCACACAGTGGCCAAAAGGCTGGCAGATTAATTTTATTGACGTTTCCATTTTCACTGCAATGCGATAGCCTCCCCCCTGGCCAGGGCCAGAGCGACCCACGCGTATTTACAGACTGACCTGTCACTTCATTACCCAGCATGCTTGCTGCCTCCTGCCCCAGCCCGCAAGGGTGAAACCAGACTCCAGGTCTTTCAGCTCCTCTCTCCCTCTGTCTCACATGCACATTGATACTGTCATGTGTGCAGAGATCAGAAGCAGCATTCAAGTATTATTTTGTGTAGAGTTAGCAGTTGTTTGTGAGTTATTACAATATATACATGCAGAAATGTGCATTCTGAATGGAGAATGAAGGAAAATCAAGTGTGGATGAGAGGTTACAAGAAAGAAAGAAAGAAAAGAATGAGGAAGAAAAAAACGAGTAGAAAAAGAATAAAGAAGAATCAACTTGCACAGCCTCATTACATCTAAAGGAGGGCTGGTGCTCTGCATCCACCCCCACTCCTTTCTTATGAGAGAGAGAAGGAACGCTGCAGGGCAAATTGTCCCAAACGCTAATGGCTTCTGACTGTTCCCTGGCAACTCTGCCATTCTAACCTGTGAGGATGTGCACTCTGAAAAAAAATGGAGAAAAGAAAAAAGTGCAGAGCAGAGCGGGGGAAGCGTCCCATCATCTGGCCATGTGACACAGATGGGGGTTGGCTATTAGGAGGCAGCCGAAAGGCCTAGGGGAGCCGAGGTGCTGGAGTGTAGCCCCAGGCACTTTTGGAAAAGCAGCGCCCTTGGAGATGGAAAAAAAAAGACAGCCACCCCCCCTTTCTGTCTTCCCTCACTCTTTCTTCCTCTCTCTGTCTCCCTCACCCACTCTATCAATATCCTGACTTAAAGTGTTTGCAATGAAAGTTTGTCCATGTTGTCATATGCACAGAAACGAAGAAGGAGTAATCAGGCAAGATGGAAGACAATGACTGGATGCGATGAGGGTGAGAGAGTGAATGAACACACTAGCAAACAAACAAGCAAAAGGCTAGTGCTCACACATTCCCTCTCTCTTCACCAGTGGGTGGTTATTAAAAATGCATTCAGATATATCTCCCTGTGAGTAAATTGGTCTCAGGGCTGAGCTCATTAACGGGTTGGGAAAGGACTGTAAACACACTGCAGCTCTGCTTATCTAATGTTGGCACATTCAGGGTCGTTTCAGGATTTCTTGGACAAAGAAAAAGGTTTAGCAGAAAGTGTCCTGCAGTCTCTGCTGAGAGTACAGGGTACTTCTGGGGAGTCCTAATGGCTCTAAAGATCATACTTCATGTCTAGAAGCAACCTTTGACGGACTGCTGTTTCCTGCGGTAAACCGTACTCATTTCCTGTTTTCTGTATTTGCACTGCGTTGTGCTTGTTTCCAGATTGTTTAGGAATTAAACTCACTGTTTTCTAGGTTCATCTGAATTTCTGAGTGACAACATACGCTTGCCCCACTTAAAGCACTCTTTTTGCAGAAGTTCTTGCTAACTACCAAATTTAACTTGCTACTTTAGGTCGACTAGTTTAGAAGCTAGCTAAGCTAGTAGCTTAATCGAGAGCAATTCCCCCTCTTCCTCTCCTCCTTTCTCTTGCTCGGAGTGTCGCATGTTCAGTTATTTCTCTGCCTCCTTTAGTGATAATGGTACTTGTAATAAATGTCAGATGGTAGCAGCATTGGAGGCGAGGCTCACAGACTTAGAAGCGCGGCTCCACACCATGGAGAATAGGCCAGCTAGCTATGCCCACGTAACCGGTGTGGAGCCTCCTAGACGTAGCTTAGCCCAAGATAGCCGCCCCCCACAACTTCCCGAGCAGCCGGGATCTCAGACAGGTGGCTGGGTGACAGTTCGCAAGAGTTGTAGCTCCAAACGAATGTCCACGGAGCATCACCTGCCTGTTCACGTTTCAAATCGATTTTCCCCACTCAGCGACACACCCGCTGAGACAACA
>NW_018128021.1:249451-250785 GCF_001952655.1 Monopterus albus | reverse complement strand
AAAACTGGAAAGGAGGTGGCGCTCCACTAAGTCAGAAGAGTTTTTCATAGCCTGGAAAGATAGTTTAATAACATATAAGAAAGCCCTTCGTAGTGCCAGAACCGCATTTTATTCATCACTGATTGAGGAAAATAAGAACAACCCCAGGTTTCTTTTCAGCACTGTAGCCAGGCTGACAAAGAGCCACAGTGCTGTTGAGCTTAACATTCCCTTAGATCTCAGCAGCAATGACTTCATGAGCTTCTTTACAAATAAAATCACAACTATTAGAGAAAAAATTGGTCGGACCACTCCCACAGCTCTCGCAGATGTGCCATCTACTACAATGGCTTTAGAAACATCTGTAAGACCTCATTTATACTTGGACTACTTCTCCCCTATAGATCTCTCTGAGTTGACCTCAGCAATTGCTTCATCTAAATCATCAACATGTCTCCTGGACCCCATCCCGACCAGGCTGCTCCAAGACGTCTTTCCCCTAATCAACACATCCATACTAGATCTGATTAACCTCTCTCTATTAACAGGTTATGTTCCACAGGCTTTTAAACTTGCAGTAATTAAACCTCTACTCAAAAAGCCTACTCTTGACCCAGGTGTCCTAGCTAATTATAGACCAATATCCAATCTCCTGTTTATTTCTAAAATCCTTGAAAAAGCTGTTGCAAAGCAGTTATGTGACCACTTGCACAAGAATGATTTGTTTGAGGATTTTCAGTCAGGATTTAGAGTCCATCATAGTACAGAAACCGCATTGGTGAAAGTCACCAATGATCTTCTCCTAGCCTCGGACAAAGGACTTGTCTCCATACTTGTCCTCTTAGATCTCAGTGCTGCTTTTGACACCATTGATCACAGCATCTTACATGCTATTGGAATTAAAGGAACTGCGCTAAGTTGGTTCAAATCTTATTTATCAGAAAGATTTCAATTTGTTCATGTTAACCTCTAGAGTCCCTGCGTCCTCATATGAGGACCGCACAGCTTGGGTTTCCAAAGCTCAGGACTCTAGAGGTTAATGACGAATGTTCCACACAAACTGAAGTTAGTCACGGTGTTCCACAGGGCTCTGTGTTAGGTCCAATTCTCTTCACTTTATACATGCTCCCTTTAGGCAATATTATCAGGAAGCACAACATAAATTTCCATTGCTAGGCAGATGATACTCAGTTATATTTATCTATGAAGCCAAATGAATCAGAGCAGCTGGTCAAACTTCAAGCATGTCTTAAAGACATAAAGGCCTGGATGACCTGCAACTTCTTACTTCTAAACTCTGACAAAACTGAAGTTATTGTGCTTGGGCCTGAAAACCTTAGAAATCTGCTGTCTAA
>NW_018128021.1:226925-248511 GCF_001952655.1 Monopterus albus | reverse complement strand
GTGCTTGCACTGAAGTCAGCCCTCTGGGTCTGTCTTTCTTCACTCACTCACCTCCGACAAGTGAGTGAATCTAACAGGTTTCTTCCGTTAAAGGGAGTTTTTCCTCCCCACTGTCGCCAAGTGCTTGCTCAAGGGGGATTTGTTGGGTTTTCCCTATGTAATAATATTGATAACAGTAAGGTCTAAACCTTACGTTGTAAAGTGTCCTGAGATGACTTTTGTTGTGATTTTGCGCTATACAAATCAAATTTGATTTGATTTGATTTGATTTAGAAGGCAAGCTACAGGGAGCTACAGAGGTCTAGTAAGCCCTTGAAGCATTATGGCTATGACCACGAGTAAAACATATTTCAGCTTGCCAACAATGCCCTCCCTCTGTTTCTCTGCCATTCCAATATACCAATACATGCATAAATATTGACTTCAACAGCTAGAATACATATTCAAAACCAGTCAAGGTTAGTTATCAAGTAGCACTCCAGACTTATTGGTCCTTATACTATTAGTACACCTACGGAAAAGCCTCTAGACAAGCTGTAGATGCTGTGTGTGTACTATACTATAAGCCTGAGCAGTGATTTTGCGCAGGGGGGCCTTGACAATTGTTTCAGGGTAATGAAGCAAGAGTGGCTTATGGAAGCTGTGTTTAAAGTGACGAATTACAACCGACCCCCTACGCCTCATGTCAGCCCAAACTACTCAGGCATGTTCACTCAAGCTCACCCAAATGAGGAGAAACTCATGAGAAGAGTTAGAAGGAAAGAGGACTGAATGTAGAGCAGAAGCTAAGAAGTTTGTTATAGTAGGAGCTCCTTTGGCTTTGTCCCTCCTTTACCTTAGCACACCATAATGACCAGACCCTCCAACACCCTCCTATTACACCACCTCAAGCCCTGCAGGCTTGGCCGCAGAGAATGAAGAGAAAAGAAGAGGCGGATTTAGAGCTTTCCCTTTCCCCCTTTTTCTCCTCAACTTTTCAGCCAACATAAGCGGCATTTAGCACATTCAGTCCCCCAAATGGCAGCGAATGAGAGAAGCAGTGGGGGCTCTTCTTTTGTACGTCTGGTTACCCCTTTTATTTACTCTGAATTTACGAAGGGGTCTTTGCCGGCTCTGGGACCACATGCTCTTGAGACACACAGAATCTATCTCACACACACACATACACAAACATGTTAGAGGCTCTATTCACACTAGCGGAATGGCCAGCCCTCTGTTGCTCTGTGCTGACTAAAGCTTACAGATCTTCTGGCTATAACCACATGCTAGCAATATGCTTCACACTCACATAGCATACAATACAGATGAGCGATAACAAGTAGAACATAATCCCTTTAATGATAAAACATATGCTGGAGCATCCCATTTTTAAAAGCAAGTAACCCATCAGTGCATGTCTTTGTGTGACCATACACCATATGGTTTACTGTGCTTATTCAGATCCATACAGTAGAGGACGCCTCTAAATGAGACTGTTTTAGTGTGGCTGCACCACTGCAGCCAGAATTTTACGCTGATTATTTCCTGATCTGTGCTTAAACAAGCAGCAGCCCGTTGCACTGGACCATAAAACAACAGCTTAGTAAACAGCAAGCATGCTGACAAATTGGTAGCACTCAGGCCGGAGTCATTAACAGCCCTAAAATCTGTCAGAGCAATTACAACAAACTCTCTCCTTCAGCAAGACTCCCTGCCAAACTTAGATGTCACTACCCGCCTCCTCTTTATCACCTCCTGTTACCACCAGGACACTGGCTAAAGGTGAAGGAGAAAAGACTACCGCTCTCCTCCGATAGCCATGACACTCCAGAGAAATGAGGACAAACCTCCATCTTTAAACACAGCTGTATCTGCATCCTGGTTGCTACGTCTGAGTGGTTTCTTTTGCATGAGAAGTAATGTGTAGTTGTCTCCCCCCCAAAAACACATCATTAAGTGTTCCCTTAAATGAAGTGGAATAAGAACTTCTAATTAGATGGGGTTTTTTTCTACGTGTGGGGAAGCGAGGCAGTCAGGCAGTAAGAAAAGCAGGGAGGAAATGAAGGGGGGAGGTGGGGGGAAGTTGCTCAACAACTCCTGTACCTCTTCTTCTCCCTCCCTTCTCCGCCCCTTCTCTACGCCCCCCTAACCCTGCCATCAGGCAGATATCTCTCTGTCATCCCTGGAATGCTGGAGATAACTATCGCCTCTCCACCAATACAAGGCCTCTCTCCTCTCACAGGCACAGTGTTGACCCCACAGTGCATAGCCTTACCATAGAGGGTGAGGTTGAAGTGGAAGGAGCTAGAGAATAAGAGGGGAGGGGTGAGGGTGTGGGGTTGGAGGTAAAACTTGTTTTAAATAGCCAGTTAGGCTATTTTACCTTTAACCCAAAATATGGGCTGGAGCAAAGCCACCCTCCCCTTTCAGCTTCTCCCCTGGAGCCAAAGAAGAGTAGTTTGTCCAGAAGGGAGGAAGAGGAAGGGGGGCAATGGCCTGGTTAGTGCTTTATTTCCAGAGTCACTGCCTTTCTTGCTTTCTTTTTTAATAAGAATATCATCTGCCAAAAGCTTAAAATTTACTGGTGCAATTAACCTGGTACATGCAATGACAGTTATCTTATTACATCATAAATTGGGACTTTGAGAGTCACACAATGATTGCTTATACCTCCTGTGATCTTGTTTTGTTTTGTTTTTTTAATAATGTCCTCCAATTCTATACATATATACTGTGTGTGAACATACAGAAAGTGCTTTTTTCATAGATGTGGCATATGTTTAAAAAAATCTATGTCAGATGAGACAAGACTCTGCGATCTAAAGGGGACTTTATCTGAGGTTGAATAAAGAGCCAAAGAAAGGAGATCGAATAAAGATGTATAAAAGAAAAGAGGCAGGCTGTTGCAGATGTCAGGACCCAATTTGCATGAATGGCAAAGGGCTAAATTGCAGGGGATGGGGGAGCTACCCGCCACCGCCTCACCCCGTTCTTTTGGGGGAACTAAAAGGGAGTTGTGATGCCCATGACTGCCCCTCACTCAGCAGACAGGGATCAGTGGCTAATGAAGGGCTTTGGGTCTCCACCAGACATTTCACACTTTCTGCCTCTCTGACAACTCCACCCCAATCCCCCTGCACTCCAACACTGAGGACGAAACTGCGTCTGCTCTTCCCTTAGAAATCAACTGGGACTAATTAATCTTACAAATAATTTTGGTTCATCCCTTGTTCTTTTAATAAACAAGTGTATGTATCTGCCAGTGTACTAGCCCAAACCTGGCTTCTGTCTACCTAGACCATGTACTTCTTTCTTCCTTTAACAAATATGGTACAACAGAGTTATTCTTACTGGTTAAAACTGCATATATTGACACTACTCTCTCTATGATTTATAATTATTAGAACATGAGAACAGGGCTCAGTGGCCACAGAGAAATATACCATAATGCTAAGATTTGGTGCTGCATTAAATATTAAACAATAGGTATTTCCCAAAAGCAATTGGCACTATGTTGGATGGAGACAAGCATGATCATTAGTAAAACAAGCTGGTTCCACACTTCTTGCTTCCTAAAAATGACTACATCGCTCTACATTGGAATGATAATGGAGTAAAAACAGGGTATAAAGAGATGAGAAAGAGCAAAATAACAAAAACAAAGAGATGGAGATGCATCATATGGATCCGTCTGCTAGTGAAGCTTTATAGGAAATGAAGAATACCAGACTTGTACCTAAACCACGAGAAAAAGCAGCTGTATCTAGGCTGCCGGCGTCAACAGTGTGGTTTCTGTGATTTATATTGTCTGAGGCAATGTATGATAACAACATCAGCAGCAATTCTCTACCTCCACTTACAGTTTAAAATCAAACAAACAAACACTTCTTTTATACTGACTGAAAAGGACAACTTGGATTTATCACAGACATCTCTGCCACATCTGATGTACAGTGGCGTCAAAGTATAGAGTTTAATAGCGACAGGGGTTTTTACCTTGAACTGGGAAGTTGGGAGAGTAAATGGATTAAAAGGTTTATAAATCATCAAGTCAACCATCAGATTGTAGCCTCTGCTCAGCAGCCCTCTCATCAGCTAAATGCCATGAATTTTTTTTTCTTCTTCTCCTCGTTCTCTCTTTTTTTCACACAAATGTCCTGGAGGCAGGGAACAAAGCGAGCAGAACTGATTACTGCGCAGTTGCCCCGCTCTGCCAGTCTAAACTCTGTTTGGCTTCATAATGAGCTCACTAAAAACCCAATTCATCACCCATAACCCCTTCTCAACTTGCCTTGAAATCCCCCATTATAGGGAGTCAAGGACAGTCCGTTTACAGGCTTTAGACTGGGGTCAAGGGCTGTGAAGGGTGTATGGTGGTGGTGATGCGGCCAAGGTTATGTGGACAGAAGGGATACACCCTATGTGGCTTGTCTGTCCCCAAAAATTCTAATGTGTTCACCATAGGCAATTTGTTTCCTTACACCCAGTCTTTTCCTTTGATTGTCACACTCCGTTCATTTTATAAAAGGAATATATAATTGTGTTTGCCCCCCCCCCCCCCCCCCCCCTCGTCACGCTCTGGTTTCTGCAGGAGCAAGCCAGTTATAGCAGACACAAGAGGAACCTGGCTACTGACAAGACGGTAGACTGCAAACCTCGGTATCAAAAGTAATTTAACCAAAGGTCAGAATCATTTCCAGGTGTTATGGTTCATACCAATTGTAACCCCAGATACGAGCTTTGTTTAATGGCTGAGTGCATTACTATATTCACCCTTTTTGCAAAACTGGTTGTGGTGTCCCAGCCTGAGTGAAGGAATTTCTGGCTTGATGGCTGCAGCAGCGGGAATGTCCCCTTCCAGTCAGCTTTCGTACCAGAGATTTCAAGTTTAATACTCCTTCCTTCCATCCCCACAAAGACAGGAATTTGGTGGGAAGAGAATGTAGCAAGGGTTTGGGGTTGAGAGTGAAATACAGCTGGTCTGTTAGATGGTGCAAGGGAACAGGGGAAGTGTAAAAAAAAAGAAGACACTGTAGGTAGATGGCAAACAAAAGGTGGGAAATGAAATGACAGAAAAAGACGGGAAGGAAAATAACGTGATGAGGAAGTGTAGGGTAGTAGCTGGGGAAGTGGAGGAGGAGGACAGTAGAGAGGTGGGGTAAACTCCCACAGTTCCTCATTACATGGGGTTGAAATGATCCTCTTGACACCTGAGCTGTAACCAAGAGATTACAGAATTGATGAATCCTCGGTTTAAAATGCAGCTGTTTTATTCTGCTTTAGTAATTAATTCTTTTTCCAATAGTTTATTGATTAAGCGTAGCCCCTGATAAAGTTCAAACTGAGAAAGATCCCTCCAGGGCTTTGGCTTGGCCTGCTCTGGCAAGTCAATGAAAACTTCCTCCCTCCACCTGCATCTCCCTCTCTTTCAGTACAGTTTACCCTCATAAATTAGTCAGATCTGCGAGGAGTGGATCTTACTTAGTTGTTGACTGCTTTGTATGCCCTCTTGCAAATACACTTTGCTGTTATGTTTATCACACCCTCACAAGTGCAGATTCCCTTAGTGATGAGTCTATTTTACACAACTCACCAAAACATCCATATGAATAAGTGTTATTCTGGCATACTGAGAAAATACAGGTACTCTTAGATCCAGCTCTTTCACCTAGCAGCTGATTGCTTCACTCCCTCTCCCTCCACCCTCACTTTCATTCTCTAACAGGGAATCATGGCATACAGAACAGGAGCATCTCCTTTCACAAAACTACTCCTTCATTCTTTTGATTGTTGCATTTTTCCATACAGCTTGAAGTGAGAGTCTGATCAACAGAGGGTAGAGCAGGTCTCTCCAGGGAGCCAACTAGCAGAGAAATTTGATATAGCTTTAAAAGAGAGTCAGCCGCTCATGTCTTGTCAAGACCCCTCACCTACTAGCTCCTTTACAAGTCAATAACCAAGGCCTAGTGGAGGACACTGGGCCTTGGCACACATTCACCTCTTTCTATAGGAAGTAGGGGGAGTTCAAAGTGTGGATTCCATGGTGTAAAAATGAATGCTACAATATTCTGTGTGATATTATGGAAGTAGCGTTGCATTTTTTTGTGAGGAAAAAGCTCTTGAGCCCTAAAGAAAAATATTTCCAGAACCGTAGCTCTGGTGAGACACTACATTTATCCCCAGTATACAACATAGACTTCTCTGACATTCCTGTAATCCACAATGACAAATAACTGGTGACACAATGAAGACAGAAGAGCCAGTTAAAAGCCTTTTTTCAATGTTAAGAACTAATGAAAGGGTGAATGAATTATGAAAGTAGAAGGGAAAAATATAATTAGAAGGTGGAAGTAGTGCTTAATACATTTACTTGAGACTATTTCCTTTCGTTAATGGGAGTGCAGCATGCAGAGAGAGGGCTTTGATGAGGCTGGTATTGACTGTCCGCCCTGCTCCTTAAGGTAAATCCAGCAGCTCATTTCATTAAGATCCAATTCTATGGCACTAATTTTGATTTTAGGGGCTTGACAGCTGTTTGTAGTGGAAACTGCTATGGCAGGAGCAGTGAGAGAGGAGCCTGTTACTAATGTGAAAAATACAAATAGTAAAGCCTTGGTTCAGATTACTCCCACTCCTCCTCACTGACTCACCAACATTCATATTTCACTGTGCTTATGAAGCTGAGCTTTTGATTATTTGCATTAAAAGGGGAAGCAAGAACGATCTACTTTAAGAACAATTTATATTAGTTTAAGGCTACAGCTTGACAAAATGCTGAGACACAAATGCATATGAATATAAACATGCCTACATTGTACATGTAATGAGATTAAATACACTATCTTAAAAAGTGAGATTTTTGGATTTATTCCAGTTTTATACTTCATGTTGATATTGTACTGGACTACATTATATGAAATGGTGTTAGTTAAGATTTTGTCAATTTTATTTATATTTTAGAGCAGAGATTGAGTCAGTAGTTTCATAAAGTTATGATTGAATTACATTATGCAGCCACTTGTGTTTTCCTGGCCGCTTAATGCATTCTTTGGTTGTTTTTAATTTTCTAAATGAGGCATTTACAGTCGTCTGTCACAAACATTGCTGTTGGTTGGTCTGGCAGTGTGATGGACCTGACTCACAATGTGAGCTCTTAATCGCCTAGGTTTGCAAGTTAATATGCAGCGTTAAAGTTCTAGAAGGAAGAAAAGAAGCTCTTCCTCTGATGCTATTAATTAGCAGTGCTCTATTGCTCTCAGCTTTTTGAAGCTCTTCGTCTCCTTTTGTTTCACCCTCTCTTTTCTTTTTTATGTGCGGCCTTCGTTATTGACTTTTCAATTTTCCCCTCACTTCCACCCCCTGCACTAGCAGTAGCATCATTGTTTCTGCAGCAGCGCCCAGCACAACAATACCCCCAAGCCCACTCTCCGAGACGCTGAGTGAGGAGCCCTGAGAGCTGGGCCAGCCTTAGAGCTCCCACCAGCCCACCACTCACTCCCCATGAAACCAAAATCAAAGAGAGAGGCCCTTAAAATATAACCAAGGGTATAATGAGGGTGCTCTAAGAACAATAAGCATATACACCAAAGGAGAGAGGCGAGTAAGAGTGAAAAAAGATAGAAAGAGAAAACTATAGGAATGTTGGCCAGAAAGTGTTCTTAAGAAATGAACAACAGAGAGTGGATGAAAAAAAAAAAATTGCAGAATGATACTATGCAGTGGGAGACAGGCCAAAGGGCCACAGTCAGTGGTGATGGTAGCCGGGGCCACGCATCTATCGAACCACATATCTGAACCCAAAACAACCAGGGGGTCTGCCGCATGCCTCTGGAGCCGAAGGCAGCCAAAGGGAGCACGACTAATTTCTGCACAACAATAGGCCTGGATGGGCGCCCACACAATGGCAGGTGCTTTGAATAGCAGCAGGGCCCTTGCAGCAGGGATCTTCTCTCTCACTCTGAGGGCTTGAGCTCTAGCTTGTGTAACCTTTCATTTTCAACCGGGCTTCCTTTTGACTCATAAAGGATGAAAATGATCTCATGGGGGGGGCCAAAAGATGAAGAGACAGCCAGGCCTGTAAGGCACAGTTCAGACCAAGTCCGTCTGTGTTTTCTGTTGCTGTTATCTGCCTCTTATTTCTCTCTCTCTCTGTTTTCTTCTGTCTATTCTTCTTCTTGCTTTTTCTTATGACTCTTTTCTCTCCTTCACATTCTTTCCCCTGATTTTTACAAAATCTCTTAATCTCGCTAATCACATTTTTCCCCCACTTCATTCTTGTTTTTTTTTAGTTTTTTTCATCAACTGTTTGCGTGTTTCGCTGTTATTTTCTGTAGTGGTTGTGTTTGTTGTGCTGCTGCTGGGCTGTCCTGTAGGCCATGATGCAGTGGTAAAGGCAGTTTTCCCCACACCTTAAGAGCATTCTTTCTGAGGTCACAAGGTCAGGCTTCACAGATGTCTCCTGCAGACACTTAGTTGTCTAAGGACTGCATCCCTGGGAGTAAGCATTCGTTCTAAACAAAGCACCCCCCTCCACACACACACACACACACACACACACACACACAGCCTTTTTTCTACCTCTCTGTTTTCATTGTTTTATTTTTAATTGAAGCTATAAAGCAAGGGGAATTTTTCCAAGGTGGAGGTTTCTGCGTTTAGATAATGAAAGAAAGCACTGGTTATCACAAGATTGTGATAAGTGCTGTTTTCTGGGTGTTTTTATTCTTTTAAACACTCCCTGTCTCCTTACATTTCCTCCAATTGTTCTAATGGAGCCTTAGTCATCCTTGCCTGATGGCAGAGGGAATGATGCTTCAAAAGGTCTTTTTCTTTGCATGTGTTGCCAAGCGAGAAAAATGAAAACATGTAGTAACTGTCCTGAAATCTACACCGAGAGACAGATACAAAAACTCCATGAGTAAGCAGGGCAGAGGCCAAACAAAGAGCAACCCTAAATGAGCAGAAAGACAATATTTGAACTAGAACGTCTCTGTGTAGCTTCACTCTCAACGAAAATTGTAGCACGGAGAATTCCAGAGCTTTCATTAAAGGGAAATCAGCTTCTGCTTTTTTTAGGGGGCGGAGTGTGGCACTAGTAAAATAGAAGAGATTGCACCATTTAATTGCCTCAGAACATGGAAAAGTGTGTAATTGAAACAATATTCTAAACCATCCAGGCACTGAGCTACAAATCTTTGAGTATCTTACTTCTTTTCATCTTGCATTCCCTTGTTCCTTTTTCTCTTCCTTCGTTTGATATGGTGTTCTTGCTTCACCCTCCAAACATCTTCTCTGTATTCTGCAAATTGATAACCCGCTAAATGAATTATGATAAATGCATAATGAAGCTTTTCTCAGCTTCAGCCCTGCAGCCAGCCAGGATGGAACGTTTCGTTTGGCATGTTTGATTCATTTTGTTGCGCATTTAGCTCCAGTCTTCCTTTAGAGTGCTCACTGCTTGGGGCATGTAAATAAAAAATTATCCTTGCCGACTAACATGGCTAATACCTCCTCTGGGGTAATCAAAAATTATTAGATGCTTGCTTCCAATAAACATTAGGGCTCGTGGCACTAACCGCTCACCTCTGCCTGCTTCCCAAAAGCCATAAAATGGGTGAACAAAAGTGATCAGGTGTAGAAAAAGCACTCTGGCTTCGTGGAAACTGAGAGACCACGGGAGTGCTATTATGCCTAAAAAAGCAGCCTTTGGCTTAAAGAATCATTAAAGCATGTACTGGAGTGGGAATCAGACTAGAAAATGAGCTTATCTTGCATAATGTCCTCAAAAGCTTTACATAAACGTGAAAGATTTGTGTGTGAAAATCAGCAGCAGCAGAGAGGAAAAACTTGGATCGTAACACTTCCTTTATAATCCTCACACTCTCTCGGATGGTGGCATCATGGTTAAAGCACTACCTGTAGGGTATAGCTGCTCTGCTCAGTCCCAAATATGCTTCAGTGTGTAAACCCTAGTTAATACAAGAGAAAACCACACAGCAACCGAACAAGCTACAGCTGGCCTTGCTAAGCCACGCTACTCAACCGCGTGCTGTCTTTTGGGAGGGACTTTAGCTGTGATGTGGGGTTCGGACATTAGGAGGAGGAGTATTGGGAGGGTGGGGGTGGTGGAAGAGATTAAAGAGCCAAGGGAGGCAGGAGAAAGGAAAGAAAGTAAAATACCACAAGGCCCATTGGTCAAACACAAAGGGGGAGAGAGGGAAAGGACATTTGAAGTCAGGGTTAAACTCCAAATAAGCACACCTTAAACGGGCCTGTGTAAGCTGGCAGTCAGGGGGTTTTGGAGTTTCCCTGCAGGTGTGCCTTTGACAGACTTAGCCTCCATAACCTCTCTCTAATCTAGAATGGGGCCCAGGGTTGGACACAGAAGAAACCGGTGGCATCTTGCTGCCTCTGCCTCCCATTCTGTGTCCATTACATTCACACACGCATGCTTACACTTTCTGTAAACACACACAAACACACTGCCAGACAAGGAGAAAACAAACCTGGTGAGGACTAGAGCAATTGGATTATCACCTCTTAAGGGTGACTTCTTGGCTGACCCCCTTCAGGCTAGCCTGCTGAAACAAGACAGAAAATTTCCTGGGAAAACACTCTCCTTTTAAAGAACCAAAGCGCTGTCATGCTTGTG
This sequence comes from Monopterus albus, assembly GCF_001952655.1. Classification (NCBI taxonomy): domain Eukaryota; kingdom Metazoa; phylum Chordata; class Actinopteri; order Synbranchiformes; family Synbranchidae; genus Monopterus; species Monopterus albus. The sequence goes on along the minus strand of NW_018128021.1, from coordinate 237,881 downwards.
AAAATACAGCAGCAACAGCATTAATGGACGTGGAAATACCCTTTGGGACATGTGCTCAAATCCCTTTTAGCCATATTACATCAGACCCTTGTGCACACCTCTTCATCACCATGTGCACTGGAGTAATCAGGAATGGAACATGGGTGTGTAACCCAACTGCATAATGAACAACAGCACTGCACTCTGTCTTTGTTTTTGGCCTGAACCTTTGGGTAAAATGGAGAAAAAAAAATCACTCCCCTTCTTTTACTGTATTTCAATCGTGATTACTTCCCTGCAACAGTTTCCTTTCTGCTTCTTAATTATACTCAACTCACTCCCAGATAAGCTGGTCTTCATCTTCTGTTCAGAGACAGACTGAAAGAGAAGAAAAGAAAGAAAGAAAAAATAGCTTCCCCCAAGCTTTTCCTTAATGGTGCAAATGACATTCTCCTCAGCTGCTGTCAGAATAATATGGGTAATTTTTTCCCTATGTTCTCCAAACATTAGTTTGCGCATTAGGCTGCCCCAGTTCATGTGCCTTTCCTGCTGTGTATAGGACTCAGTTCCCGGCCAAGCGGGGCTGGGCTCTGTTGAGCCAGGTCACACTGGGGGTCTGTTCATGATTATGGACCAGAGGGACCAGGCCCCAGCCGGCGCAGAGGCAGAAAGGAGAGGGAGAAAGAGAGAAGAAGTGGAAAGGAGACACTGAGAGGAAGAGTGGGAAATCTTGAGCTCCAGTGTGGATGAAAGTACAGAGTGGTGGTGATGCTGTGGGTAGAAGACTGTTACTGGAAGTAGAGCTAACTCTACTGGCAGCCCTCGTCCTTTTAACAGTTGCTTTTCTTTCACCGTTTTCATGTTTTTTTCCTCTGGTAATCTATAGGCTCTAAGAACATAACGCAGGGTCAGAAGAAAGACAGACAGAAAAAAGAAGAGAGAGAGGGCAAGGGAGGAAGGAAGGAGGGAGCTGAGGGAGCTAATCATTCTCTTTAATCACATTTTGGATGGGGGCCAGGTAGTCTGCGGTACTGAGAGCGAGACAGAGAAGGGTGAGTGAAGAGAGGAGTGTGAGGGAGGCAGTAAGAATGGGGAGGGGGAAAAAGTTCGAGAGATGGAGGAATAAATGGAAAGAGAGGGAGAGCGAGGATGAGAAAGGGACCTTTAGAGGTAGGAAGAGAGGGGGTGAACCTAACACAGCTTGAAGCACAGCAGCGCTTAAGAAAGTGCACACATATGCCCATACACACTATGTCTATGTGTGTGTATGCAAGGGAGAGTGACAGCCATTCCCGTAAATGCCCGTGAATGCTGAATCCAGCAAGAATCTGGTGTTAGAGTGTGAGGCAGGGAGAGATCCATTTTAAAACTATGTGCATTAACTATACTTTTCCCCATAGATAAAGCACTCCACATGAATAATTTAACCTCTCTTATGCTAATGGGATCATGAAAGTATCCCCTTCGTACGGTGTTTTCTCCCCCTCCACAGCAACTCATCTCCGCTTTCAACAATGGCCCTACCCCTTCCCACCAAACCATCAGACAGACATATTGCGCTGTTTTCACAACAGACACTTGACTAACATGTGGCTGTAGTGACAAGGCTAAATTGCACACAGTAGTTTACTGAGAAGCACTGTGCCATTGTTATCCTTATTAACCAGGTATACAGTATCTTTAGCTTGTCTTCCATTTAAGTGCTTCCATTTGCTGTCACTGAGGGCAAGATTTTGCAAGTTATGCACATTATGTCTGCGCTTGGTTTAATGTTTTTGTGATCGAAGTTGCCACTGAGCTGGTTTTGTAAGTAGCTACATAGGCAGTCTGCTCCTCTTACACTTTTTTTTTTTTTGAGAGGGGAAGTGGACATATCCTGTGTTTTTATGTATGTCTTTGGCCTGTTTTGTTCAACCCCTGCCATCACACACAAAAATATACCCATTTACTACAAACGCACACACACACACACACACACACACCCTTGTTGCTTCAGCGTTGTGGTTGTGGCGTGATGGGGTACTATGTAAAAATTATCAGTGCTCCAACAGCTGGGAGGGAAAGCCATGAAACAGCAGGGCTTGGGTCTGCTTTATTGTTTATCTGTTGTTTATGGGCCAGTGTTCAGCTTTAATTACAACACTAAATTAAACTCTAACAGGCACTTAGAGGAAACCAGCTAGCACACGCACATGCATGCCCACACACACAAACAAACACCATATATTTTATATATACAGACACACCTCACTGATCACTCCAGAGCTGAAGTATAGGCTACTAAAATGCAACAAGGCTTCTAGCTGGTGTTTAGCAGATATTGTAATGCTTTCACAGTTGTGGCTACATTTTTCCTCTATCTGTCTTTCTTCTTGAGTACTAAATGTAGCTGTAAAAAAAAAAAAGTAAAGCCAAAGGTTTTGAAAATGCCAGATTCAACAGCTCTTGTTCATGCTGGGACTCTGGGCGGACACAGGGAGTTGTGTGTGTGTGTGTGTGTGTGTGTGTGTATGTGTCCCCAGTGAGTTCAACCACAAAGACCTTGCTGAGTGGGGCCCCTGGCCAGGGCCAGAGGAGCTCACCACGCTCCCCACACAAACACACTCGCACACACAACGTGTACCACAACACCATCAAGCACAGCATGCTCCCTTGGAGTCAGACACTCAAGCTCTCTCTCTTCCTTCCTCTCTCTCCATCTCTGCCTCTGTCGGTCTCTCTGGGGAGCCTGTCTATCCACAGAGTGTAGGGATTGCTCAATTGCTGAGAAAATGTACAAAACGCTTTTTCCGCTGTTCTGTTGAGTCTTTTGCATCTACAGTAGAATCGGGAAATTGTACAGAAAGGGCTTTTGCTCACCACTCAAGATGTTAATGTGGATTTGGTGGACATGCATGTGTAATAATTACAAGTATGGACTGGCGCTAAAGTACACACAGACGTGCAAATGCAGCATGAGGTGAAAAACATTACCTACCGTGCTGAATCAGTGCTGAGGATTTACAGTTTATGACTGTGTGCATTTGACTCTGCTGTGTTTGACTGTACAGTGTAGGCAAATGTGCAGAGTATTTCATCACGCTGCTCCATCACACTCTGGGTGTTTAGCATATTACAGACACCTGCTTGGAAACGAGTGCTATCTGAAGGCATGCACATTCATCAAGCTTAACTCCCTGCAACTGATGTTTCTAGATAAGCCTGGAAGAGTTCCAAGGGGCTGTTAATCAAAATGATGTGCAAACAGAGCCAGTGAAGTTATTGTGTGTTACCTTCTGAACCATCTCCCTTTAACTGCTGAGATTTGTTTATCTAGCCAGAACACAGGGAGTCACTCTCTAAGAGTCAGGAAGTGCAAGTGCATAATTTTGCCCAGAGGGTGATAATTGATATTTTCTTTTTTGGTAGGAAATTCAGAGAAAGGCAAGAAGTAAAAGTTAAGAACAAGGCTGGAGAGAGGTTGCAGATCTGAATATTGTACTGAAACCTTTTTCATATGTGTCAAACTCTCAACTGATATCTTTACTGACAGCTATGAGCATGTTTCACCTTGGTTTAGTGCTTGACAATAAATTATTCCACAAGAGGGGTGATACATATTTGCCTGCTTGTTAAATAGTTTTTTGGCAGAGGTTCAGAGCAATGCTCAGTGTTGAAATACAAGCCAGAGATTGTGGAAGTAAACCCTGTTCACAAAGACCATCTCGGGTCCTGTATGACTATAGATGCAGTACATTTTGAGTTATATTGAACTTTATTCTACTGTCCCTCACCTAAGATCAACCAAAGGCAAAGGATAAATCAACATAGTTTGACTTGAGTATTGTCAGATATGAACTGGAGTTGCATATTCAACATGCTGATGCTTCGGGATCAATTTTCAAGGTAAATGTTTTTCAAGCCACACAAACAATACACCTTTCAAGATGGAAAACAGTGGAAGAAAGTTGATGTTTTTCTTGGCAGCTGAAACCAAAAAGCACTGTGGGTCTCATGCACTTTTTCTCCCTCTCCTCTCTCTCTCTCACTCCCATCTATTTTGTCTTCCTCAACTGATCCACATCATCACCCCTTTTAACAGGGGCCAAGCTGTTAAAGACCCCATTACTGAAGTGAAGCACACATCTCACATTTTCTCTGTGGACTTGAGAGTGGGGACTACAAATTTTATGTGGAAATGTATTGAGATAGGAGGCGAGTTCATGCATGGAGTAAAGTGGAGTGGAGGAGAGGAGGGAAAGGTGGAGAGGTTGGGGAGGGAAGGTTCTGTCAGAATGGAAGGGCCACAGTCGGGAGTCAGCGAGCGCTTCAAGCGTTAACGTAATTGCAAGAATGTGAAAAATGAGGCAGTGGGGCTACCGAGCAGAGCGAAAGGTCAGAGCCTGCCTTACACAAAACAACTGGCTGGAGGACAGCCTCATTAGACCATTAAATCAGCTGCCTCTTGTTCTCTTTCCTCTCTGTTTCTTTTTTCTCACTGTACCTACTTTTTCACCTTCTCTACTCATTCACGTCTGTACTTCATTGACTCTCGCTTTGCCTTCTTTTAAATCTCTTCTTCTTTTCTAGGAAGCTTACTTTGTTTTTACCTCAAAACACTTTAAGCCGGTGAAGCTGGAATTTAGCACTCCTCAGTGTAGGTCAGGCTCTGGCCCCGATCTAGTTCACTTGGCCCAGTGCACGATGCTGTACCGTAACTGTCTTGGCCTGTATTGATCCGCTGTTACTGGATACGGTGGGGAGAGGAGTCGATAAGTGCTCTGTGGATTACAGGTCACTTGTACTTATGTGTGTAAGATAATCAATAGGTAGTGCATTTCTTTCTCTCAGCCCCCCTCTCTGTTGTTCCTGCAGTCTTCATCTCCTAGGCTACTTGCGATTGTAAGATGTGTGCAAAAACTCCTGTGCTCTGTCTTTTGACATGCTACCTTACATTGTTTTAGCTAATATTATTACATCCAAATGAGAAAACAATTTCTTCAAAACTGCAATTTCTTAAATTTATTTTAAAATTTTTAGATTGCTGTTCATTATTAATGCCTTGCATTTAATGAGAATGCCTGTGAGAGAGTAAGCCCTGTGCCAGCTGCACTGCTGAAGTATCCTTAAGCAAGACAGTGTCTTGTATCTGTCACCTCACTCTGCCAGCTCTACAGAGGGAAAGCAAGAGGACAATGATCCCTATCAAGATCAATTAAGTGCCACATTATATATACTTAGAAAGACACAACCCGTTGCTTAGCCAAGGCTTAGCTATCATTTGCCCTCCTCCGATGAGCCTGACAACAGCCAACCACTAGTCCTGACATAGCCAACCACAGAGGTCTGCTGTGGCCCTCTGTCTGTGGTCGGTAATGCTTCAGAAGCTGCAACTACTGCTTCTGTCTGAAGAGGAGGAGATGATTTAAACAGCCCCACCACAGACATACATCCCATCGATACTTTTGATCGCTCATTGGCAAAATGATAGCCCTGAATGGAAACAGCAAGCAGCTCTACTCTGTGAGAGAGCTGGTGTACGTGTGTGTCGGAGCGTTTTAGTGTGTAGACAGTGTGATGAAATTTCATGCAAAACCCTGGACACTGCCAGAGGGCACACACGAATACAGAACGAGAGAGACAAAAACAAACACTCTCTCTCTCTCTCACACTCTCTTTCTCGCTCTCTTTCTCTGCCACCAGTGATAGGAGATTTTGGTGCATTCAAAACAAGGGGTAGGCAAGAAAAGTAAGGCCAAGAACTGTCATCATTTGTTTTTTAGTTTAGGTAGTTGCATTTAATACACATTTCTAACTTTGCAGTGCATTGATGTTTGACCTCACCTCGAAATTCAACTAGTAGCATATGCTTTTATGACAAAACTGATGCAAACCATAACAAAAACACTAGGAAGATGGCTGCTGATGTACTCACTATCTATAATAAATTCAAATACAGTTGTTGTGAAATGCATTATTACTGTTTGGCAGGTCTCAAACTAAGAAAACATAAGGCTCACTGAGACATAATTAGGGTCTGTGAGCAAACTTAATATGGTTTAAATGAAGAACTGGCAGGAATATACTGTTAATCACCAGCTTTTGTTCAGCTCTCGAAATAGCAACATTTTGGAACGCCCTTTGCCAGGTTAGTGCGTTATAGTGACTGTAAAAGTGGATAAGCATATTCATTTTTAGGTGTGACTATGTGTTTACATGGACGCCAGTCAAAAAGCAGGATAATCCAATGTGAAAAAAAGGAAGGCCTGTGTAGAGAGAGGTGCCATCTATTCACCGTAGGGTTAAAGTGAGGTGTTGGCATCTCTACATATGCCTGATGATTAATATGTCCCATATTGATATGTGCCTTTATCTACGTATATATGATGATGTGTTAGCGCTTCGGTGCACAATTGCATGCATGATTATATGTGTGTGAGCATGTGTGCATAAGCATGCCCATTTCTGTGCAGGCTTACCTTGTTCACTGCTGTTGTCACCACTCTGTGAAGCATGTCCCCCGCTGGAGGGCCCCGGTGTGCCGGCTGAGTGTGTGGAGGTGGCGTCATCATGGTCTCTCCAGGAAGCTGGGTTCTGAGGTTTGAAAAGAGAGAAAGCAAGCGTGGGATCCATCCATGCATCCATCCACATTCCCCGTCCAAACCACAAACCAGGAGCAGAGAGAGCAGGAAGGGGGAGAAGGGGAAGAGTGGAAAGTATAGAGGGAGAGAAACAGAAAGAGAGAGAGAGGGAGACAATGTGAATATGCTGGATATGTGAGAGTGACATTTGTAAGTCTACAGGCACTGTGAGGGTCCTTGGCCTGCTTATATTCTCCTGGCAAGAAGAGGAGCCCCACTGCCTAGTTCCAAGCTAGCAGACAATCAGCGATGCCACTATAATCATAGATGAATAGAAAGAAACTAATGCACTAAAGCAGTTGGCAATAAGTCAAAACACTGTAATCAAAGTGTTTCATTAATGCATGAGAGCAAAACACAACACCGTTAATGTGGCATTTGATTTTGAACATTGCAAGTAAAGCACTCGTGAGTAATTGTCTAAACACATACGGAAGAGCCCAGTGGAGTTTGTTTATACCAGAACCAACTGAGACTTCCGTGTCAAGTGAGAAATATAGAGGTAAAAAGTCCAAACACACCACAATTACCATTAATCATTACCACTGTCAGAAATGAAAATAAGATATGACAGTGATTCTCCTGCTAATCTGGGAAAAATGTGTCCACGCCCACATTGACATATACACATGCCCGCAAAGGCTTTCAGAATTACGCTTATATGCACATGCTAATGAAATAATAGACCAAGAATCATAAACACATGCACACAAACTCATTTTTATATATACAAACACATACTGAAAAAAGTGTTGACTCTGTTTTGGCTAACTTTAAAGAAATGTCCATAAACAAATCTATTGCTTTCAAGGCGACTTTCTTTTTCTCCTTCTCTCTGTCTACAGTTCATTTTCTCTCCTCCTCCTCTCTTTCCTGATCATTCCCATTGCCCTGTCCGTGCACACAGGGAAACAGGATTTTCTACTGTACAGGAAAGGCTTTATCAGTGCCACATGAAGGCAGACTGGAGGTGGAATTTCCTCTGTCATTCAGGCAGTGGAGGGACAGACTGATCACGTCATTTACTACACTCACACCTGCAAACACACAGGCTCAGTCATACCAAATGGCTTCTCACACAGAGCTGATACAGCTTCATAGCTCACACAACCCTCACTAGTCTTTCCCAATTTAACATGTCACCTGACCAGGATGACAAAATGGTGGTGAACGTAAATCCTGGCGTTGTCTGGGGCCCGAGAGAAGCCATCCCTTGAGCAGAGCCCAAGCCAAACAAATACAAGCCTGCACCAAGGCTTCCCACAAACCTCAACCCACTTCTCAGTTCCCACTATGGCTATTTTCCACCTTCATACACACACGTATAGACATGTGAAATCAGAAAAAAAAAGTACACACTATAGAATATTCCAACAAAGAAAGCTTTTTTTTTTACCATTTTGTCTAACTTCAGTAGCGATCTAGATGAACGTCTTCTCCCCAAGCTCCTGCTGGAGAGGAGTCTGCCTGCCTGCTTTGGTGCACGAGTCGGAGTAAGTTGTACTGGAGGAGGACAGACAGGATAGAGCCTGGAGACTAAGGGAGGTTTGCAGGGAAACAGAGGCTATAAGACAAGCGTCTGCTGAGCTCCCCTGGGTGCGCAGTCCTGATATGCTGCTGCTTGTTCTGCTGCAGAGGCGAGGCTTCTGCCATGCCTGTAAGCAAGGCCCTTTTATCTGCTAAGTTTTTGGGGGAAGCAGGGCTGTTTTCTCAAACAGCTTGGAGCTGAAAAGAGCAGACAGAAACACACAAGGCCCTTCAGACCCTCCGCTCCACTCAAGGCACTCTCAGCGTCAGCTGTTCACCGGATGGCAATGAGATGAAGAGCTCAGAGAATTACTCAGAAGAGGGATCCAAATAAAGGTGTGAACAATCGGCCATGCATGGATTCTAGCCCTCCAAAGCAAGTAGAGAGAAAGGTGTCCCTGTTCTGAGACGGATAGGTAATTGTGATGTGTGATCGCTTTCTGGGCCACTGATCAACACATGGTATATTTCACAGGAACAAGGTCTGTTGTTATAGTAATTCTATGTTATTGTCAACACAGGCTGAGTAAAATGTACTAATGAGGGAAAAGCCCATCAACCTCGCACACACTCTGATTGTATCTTAGTCATACGGAACATGGAGGGAAGGAAGAAAGAGTGGTAAAACTCCCAGACTCCCAGAGTGCATAATGTACTTAAACATAGCGAGGCTCAGTGCACTCCGAACAGGCTGCTGTTGCTCCAAGAGAAGAAAATGACTGGGTTCTACTTCCTCACAATGAGACACCCACTGCTGGCGAAACACGAGACAGAAAAGACTATGCTTGCTGCTCTCACACGCACTCTCTCCTGTGCTCTCTCCCTCCAACACTTGCCAGCTATGGCCACAGCATGGTTTTAATGCAACAGCTGAATCGATAGAGCTTAATTTAGCTATCATTGCAGAGTAATGTGTCATTTTTAATGATACTGGCACTAAATTAAATTCAAATACATCTCAGCTAGTGGTGTTAAGGAGAATATTTTACCTTGATTTGCTGCCCTGTGAGTTTAGTGGGCCCATATGCAGGAATATAGATAGTGCTTTGTTAGTTTGCTCTTAAAGGGTAAAAAGCAGACCCCGGGATGTCATGTGACCTAATAATAGTAGAGTGAATACTATAACTTGTGCATATGCAGTGGATATTTTCAGTGAAGTACGCACTTTTCTTATAATATCTGTAAGTCTCTTCTCATACATAACCCCGTCTGCAAAACAAGACAACAAATATCAAAACAACAGTGTTAACTTTCCATGCTGAACAAGGCGACAAAAGCAACAGCCTTTCCTCCCCATGAATAATTTAGTGGCCCTCTCTGAGCTATGGTGGGTGCATCATCAGACACCACAGCATGAAACACAAACACACACAACCATTTTGTCGCAACCCCCATGGGTCTAATAAAGTTCAAACAAGTTGTAAAAAAAAAATCAAATCACCCAAACAGACTTCTTCAACCTACACAAGAAATCCTCAAAAAAAAAAAAAAAACATTTGAGGAGAGGAAAAAAGGTCTCTAGCCCATGTGACTATTCCCTAAAGCTGGGCATAATTAGGAGTCAAACATGGTTCACTCCATGCTCTTCACTAATTGTGTTAAAGAGTAGTGTTACCAGGAGTAGGAGGAGAACGCCAGCAACCAAACACACATGCATGTGCAGGCAGAAACGCACACATACACACAAACACAACAGAACTAGATAGAGAATAAGATACAAAAGAAGTGTGGTCTCTAGGGGAAGTCTTTTCTATTTGCTGGGGTTAGCAACTGGCAGCTGATAATACAAGTTGTAATTAATATAAAAGCAGGAGACAATATGGGGAGGAAGGCTTGTAGTGCAGCCAGGCCACAGGAGAGCAGGAGAATGCTGCTGTCTTCTCTGCTCCTGTCCCCTGTTTCTCATTTACAAACACCTGCCTGGCACAATCTCACTTCCCTCACTGCACTCTGCCTACATCCCTAGGAATTTCAAATAAAATTGATTTAGCTGCATCATTGAATTTCCCGTCAAATTCCCCTGGAAGCTGAAGGGAAGGGAAGAAATCTGTTGGCGTGGTAGCAGTGTTAGGCAGGCTGAGAATGACTCACGCTGTATGTGTGTGTCAGTGTGTATGCTGTATTGCCACTGTGAGGAGCAGCTACAGGGATCCCATGCTGAACATGTACAGAACTGCTGACACAACACAAGCACACAGGACTGTAAATCATAGAGCGAGCTGACATTTCAAGACACATCTTGCCACATGGCATAAACAGGGGAAAAAAAACAACAACTCCTCACACATTTTTGTTGGGTTGAGCACATAATTATAGACAGCCACATTAGAAAAGAGTAGGTGCTTCGCCGCTGAACAGCTGAGTATTTAAAATACCCCAGTTATCCTGAATAGAAGGAGTCCTTAATTTAGCAGCTAATAATTCACCACAACGTGTTTTAACAGACACGAGGGATTGACTGATTGTATTTATGCTCAAAACTTTCTCTGAGGCAAAAACAACTTTTTTCCACTGTGGTGAATGGCACATTACATGTACAAATATGTCTTCAGAAGGAAGAGCTTAAATTAAAAAATGAGATTGTTATTGTGGTTCATGGTTTTGGCATGCATCAAAAACACATCCAAAATATGAAATTGGCAGATATGCCTGCCAGCAGTGCCCTGCCTCCGAACACGATTCAGATAGGAAATGTAAAGCCAGATATCCCACCATCACAAACAGTTGTGTGGAACACAGAGAAGGGTCTAAGTCAAGGATGCACTCTTTTCATGAGAAGGGAAGGAGAGATCCAAACATAGTCGGCCCCTGCGGAGAACAAAGCTTGTTG